>NW_022437011.1:9186013-9206873 GCF_009761245.1 Sapajus apella | reverse complement strand
TTTTTTTTTTTTTTTTTTTTTTTTGAGATGGAGTTTCGCTCTTGTTGCCCAGGCTGGACTACAATGGTGCAATCTTGGTCACTGCAACCTCTGCCTCCTGGGTTCAAGCGATTCTCCTGCCTCAGACTCCTGTGTAGCTGGGATTACAGGCATGTGCCACCATGCCCTGCTAATTTTGTATTTTTAGTAGAGATGGGGTTTCACCATGTTGGTCAGGCTGGTCTTGAACTTCCAACCTCAGGTGATCCGCCCGGCTTGGCCTTCCAAAGTGCTGGGATTACAGGCGTGAGCCACTGTGCCTGACATCTATTTTCTAACAGCCACCGGGCTGAGGGGTATATTTGCTTTCTTAAGAGCAGGACAGAGATAAATGCAGCATCAGTTTATTAGCAAAATCCATCCACTCCAAATATGTCACAATGGCGACTAGAAGAGCCACCATTTCCCTCTGGTACCAGAGCTTTTTGCAAAGATAGAGGATACTTTGTGGGGCCCACATAAAGGTGCCAGTAAATGTATAAAATAAATGTCACCAGTGCTCTGATAACAAACAGTTAACACTTACCAAGCATCTACTATAGGTCAGGCAGAGCAAAGTGTCTTACTTCATCCTCAAAAACTATGACCACGAAGTCATAGTCACAAAATTAAAACATCACAAATCTGGGATACATATTTTAATTGAGACAGGGTCTCAGTCTGTCACCCATACTGGAGTGCAGTGGCACAATCATAGCTCACTACAGCCTCAAACTCCTGGGCTTAAGCTCCTCCTGCCTTAGCCTCCCAAGTAGTTGGGACTACTGGTGCATGCCACCATGCCCAGCTAAGTTTTTTTTTTTTTTTTGTGACGGAGTTTCACTCATGTTACCCAGGCTGGAGTGCAATGGCGCGATCTCAGCTCACCGCAACCTCCGCCTCCTGGGTTCAGGCAATTCTCCTGCCTCAGCCTCCTGAGTAGCTGGGATTACAGGCACGCACCACCATGCCCAGCTAATTTTTTGTATTTTTAGTAGAGACGGGGTTTCACCATGTTGACCAGGATGGTCTCGATCTCTTGACCTCGTGATCCACCCGCCTTGGCCTCCCAAAGTGCTGGGATTACAGGCTTGAGCCACCACGCCCGGCCTCCCAGCTAAGTTTTAAATTTTTTGTAGAGATGGGGTCTCACTTTATTGCCAAGGTTGGTCTCAAACTCCTGGCTCAAGTGATCCTCCAGCCTCAGCATCCCAAAGTACTGGGATTATAGGTGGGAGCCACCACAACTGGCCTCTTCTCTCTCTCTCCTCGTGTGTGTGTGTGTGTGTGTGTGTGTGTGTATGTGTGTATATATATATACACACACACACACATACATACATATATACACATACACTTTTGATGGAGTTTCGCTCTTGTTGCTCAGGCTGGAGTGCAATGGTGCTATCTTAGCTCACAGCAACCTCCGCCTCTCGGGCTCAAGCCATTCTCCCATCTCAGCCTCCCGAGTGGCTGGGATTACAGGCATGTGCCACCACACCTGGCTAGTTTTGTATTTTTAGTAGAGACAGGGTTGCTCCATGTTGGTCAGGCTGGTCTCGAACTCCCGACCTCAGGTGATCTGCCTGCCTCAGCCTCCCTCTCCCAAAGTGGGAAGGACAGAGGAGGGCCAGGGTTCCCCAAAGGATTTTAGGCAGAATCAAAGGAGGGTGCTCTTGGTAGCTGCTGTCCTGTGGGTGGATGGGTGGGTATTTGAACATGGTACTCACCCCTCCTCATTTAAAGGATGCTGAACTGGGGGCTGGAACAGACCATCCTATGGCCCTGAGACAGTCAAGTGGCAGCCTCAATGCCTAGGGAATATGAGGAGATGGAGAGCATCTGGGTAGAGGTGCCTGTATATAAAGAGGCTTCTTTGTGACTTGGGTAGCTAGACTGAGCTATCCAGTCTTCTTTAAAGACAGCTGCAGAACTGCTTGAGTCCCTCACACCCCACCTTTCAATTCATCTGAGCATCATAACCGTCCCTGCCAGGAATCACCCTGTGTGTCATGCCACATAAGCTCAGCAGTGTACACTGAGGAACCTAAAGCTCAAGGAGGTTAAGTCACTTGCCTAAGGTCACACAACCTGGATTCATACCAAGGTCTAGCTGTTTCAAAACCCCATCCTTAACCATGGAATAGCAAAAGCCTTTCTCAGTCCTTAACTTCCTGTTGGGGATGGGCCACTTTGCATTTGCCCTTTCTCTTTACCTATCCATAGCCAAACTAATAGAGGGCAGTCCATTTAGTTCAGCAAATGCTGCCAGAGCTTACCAGCTTAGCCTGGAATCAGACACTGAAGAGGATATTCCAAAAAGTGTAAGTCATTAACAATTTGTTTAGAGGAGCTCCTGGCACAAGATAGGTAGGTGGTAAAACTGGATTTAAGTGCGCAACGAAGCCAGTGAAGCTGGGCTGGAGTTATTGGCAGGGTTTCCTGATGAGGGAGAGGAGGTAAGGCCTAGGAAAAAGAAGAGGGCTTGGAGAAGTAGAGAAGGCACTGAAGGTCGGGTTGTAGTGGGCAGGCTGACTGGTTGGCTAGAGAAAGCTCTGGGCTGGCTGCCCATGTGTGTTTTGGCAGTGGTGTAAGGTAATCAGATGCCAGGAATATAGTCCTATGTGACCCATCCCACTCTACTCTGCCCACCTGTGTGTGCCTTTTGTACAGCCAAGCCCAGTCAAAGTGTCTCTTCCAGGTAGTCTCTTCCAGGAAGGTGGAGGACTCCACCTTCCCTCGGTGCCCTCTCCTGTGAGATTCTGGAACATGAGTTGGTTTGTGTTACTCATGGGGTTGTTCTCGGCCTGGGGTGCCAGCAAGTAGACATCTCCACTCCTTCTGCTATATTTACAGTATTTCAGTCTTTGTCGATCCCAGCCCTCTTATGAAAACCTGAGATCTCATGTGCCCCTCCCCGACCTGAAGAATTCCTAGTTGTAAAAATTATTGGCCCCCGGGTGTAATGGCTCATGCCTGTAATCCCAGGACTTTGGGAGACCAAGGTGGGTGGATCACTTGAGGTCAGGAGTTTGAGACTAGTGTCTGGCCAACATGGTGAAACCCCATCTCTATTAAAAATACAGTAATAAGCCGGTGTGGTGGCATGTGCCTGTAACCCCAGTTACTCGGGAGGCTGAGGCAGGAGAATTGCTTGAACCTGGGAGGTGGAGGTTGCAGTGAGCTGAGATCAAGCCACTGCACTCCAGCCTGGGCGACAGAGCAAGACTCTGTCTCAAAAAAAAGAAAAAATTATATATATATATGTGTGTGTGTGTGTGTGTGTGTGTATATCTATGTATATATATGTGTGTATATATATAAAAATAAAATTTGGCATATTCCCACCTCCATCAAAGATTTTATTTAGCTTCACTTTCTGAAGTTTGTATCGTAAAAATGAGTTTATTTTTCACATACGGAATCATAATACTAAATATTAATACTGATTATAGTGTTTCAAAATATGCCTCCCTTACCCCCAGAACACAATCTGGGCCCAATTTGGTCCCCATGGGCCTAACACACATTAGCCACACACAGATTTGGGTTGACAATTACTTAACCTTTTTTCCGTTTCTTCGTCTTAAAATTTTGTATAATGGTGCCTATACACCTCCCAGGGGTATGTTTTGAAGAAACAAGATAATGAAATTTAAGCACTTAGCACAGAGCCTGGCACAGTGTAGTTACATAATAAACACTAATTATAACTAGTAGCCTTTAGTGTTCCTTAGAGCTCTGGCCAAGTTAGGAGCTCAGAAACGATACAGCTGCTTTTTAGGACCAGATGATAGTTAAGGAAGATATTTGATTCCAGAAGTCTGCCTTAGGACTTGGTTATGGGAAGTAGAGGCAGCTGAGGGTTGCTGGCCCTGGTAAATGACCCCACTGTCCTCTTCCAGGGAGCCCAGAGGAGCGTGGTCTGACACAGTGGAAAGCTGGGGCTCATGCCAACAGTGACACGTCTTCCAGCCTCAAGAGCTACGATTTCCCCATTGGGATGGGCATAGTAAAAAGAACTGCTTTTCTGAAATACATTCCTATCTGTCCAGTCTTCAAAGGATTTTCTTCAAGTTCAAAAGATCAGTTTCCAATTCCAGAAGACACTCCAGAAAATACAGAAACTGCATCTGTGTGCACCAAGGTCTAAAAAATGACTTCCAGGAAAGGTAGGATGTGCCTATAGTTTTTGTGAGAGGGCTGAATAACCAAAACATTCTTATGCTAAAACCAAACTACTCAGTTTCCTTTCTTGTAACCTGTTTGAATGTCCTCAAAGAGAAGGTAAACTGGGTAAAAAGTCAATATATGGATTTTGGATGGAATTCCTTTGCCATTTCATAGTAAGAGCAGAGCTTCTCAACTGGTATGGGCCACTAAGAGGTTACAAGTATGCTGAAATGCAGATCCTCTAGCCTTCCATACACCTGGGCAAAATGTGGGCCAACTGGAGTCCTTGAGCCAAGAACTCCAGCCACAGGCAACCTCATTCTTGTACTCCAGTATGCTAAACAAGTATCACTTTGATATGTAACATGGAAAAGGTTGAGAAGTACAGCACAAGAACAGGAAAAATCCTCTCATATACACTGCACCTTATTTCAATAACATCATAAAATTAAAACCCTCTAAAACAGGATGCCTTTATCCTAAAACGATGCCCGTACAGGCCCTGATGAGGTGATCATTTGTCCTTAGGGCTTCATAATGCATGGGCAGCTGATGCTCAGAAACCTTCTGTCACTATCTGAATGCAGATGCCTGACTCTAGTTAAACACTGACATGGTTTCAACATGCATGTTCCCTCAGACAGACAAGAAAAGTTCCCAAAAAGAGAGGTTAGTGTAAATGACTCCTCACAGTAAAAATAACAACACTTAAAACAGGACTTTCTATGTGCCAGAGACTGTCTTAAATGCTTATATGTATTAACTACTCACATAATCCAGAGACAATTACTGCCATTTTAGAGATGTGGAAAGGAAGGCACAGAAGGGTTAAGTAACATGGCCATGATCACAGGATTCAAATCCACGAAGTCTGGCTAGAGCCCCCTTTTCTAAAATTTTTCCACAACAAAAGCTACATTTGAGAATCTTTATTCTTGTGAGAGATCACCTGAGGTCAGGAGTTCGAGACCAACCTGGCCAACATGGCAAAATCCCGTCTCTACCAAAAAAATACAAAAATTAGCTAGGCGTAGTGGCGTGCACCTGTAATCCCAGCTACTAGAGAGGCTGAGGCAGGAGAACCGCTTGAACCTGGGAGGTGAAGGTTGCAATGAACTGAGATGGCGCCACTGTACTCTAGCCTGATCAACAGAGCGAGACTCCGTCTTCAAAACAAACAAACCCCCCCCCCAAAAAACCCCACACAGTGGGACACAGGTGCACACACCAAAGAACCCCTCTCCCAGAAGAATGTGAGTCAGAAATGACTACATGGCTTTCTTAATCTTTTTCAACCTCATAAGCTCAAGAAGAGCCCTTGTGAAAAACAAAAGGCAATGGAGGTTCTATTAAAGTAAGGTCACCATCATATTGGTCAGTCATAAAGTTTCTTACATGGCTGTCTAGGATTCCCCTGACACTGCAGCCTGAAGTGATTAAGAAGCAAGGATGGGCAATGGAGTTATTCTACTGCACAGCAACATATCTGTTAGTTGGAATCTAACAAAGTCTGATTGCTTAGCATTTCTGCCAGCAAGGTAGTCCTGAGGCACTGGGCCCATACTAAAGTAACACCACTACAGTACATTCCAGCACCAATAAACACAACCATCTGCTCAGTTCTACTATTATTTATTTTTTTAAATATTTTTGAAAAAATATAATTTTTTTACAATATTTTCAACTTAAACACTATTCACACTGAACACGTATGGCAGCTTAACCTACCCAAATATGAAGTTTAAGAAGCCAAAACTGTTCTAGCTTTGTTAAAAGAAAAGTTGTGCTGCAGACTCTTGTGATGGTTAACAAAGCAAGGAAAAGCACCACTCAAATCATAATGTTACAGTATCTTTGTTCAGCTGGATTATGGGTTGGTATTGGTCATATGTTAGACTCCACACAGGCATAGCTATGATGCAATGAATCCCTTAGAAGTTACAATTCTCAAATTATATACTTCCTCAGATGTAACATTAGAACTCAATATTTCTTTTTTTTTTTTTTGAGACGGAGTTTCGCTCTTGTTGCCCAGGCTGGAGTGCAATGGCGCGATCTCGGCTCACCGCAACCTCCGCCTCCTGGGTTCAGGCAATTCTCCTGCCTCAGCCTCCTGAGTAGCTGGGATTACAGGCACACGCCACCATGCCCAGCTGAATTTTTGTATTTTTAGTAGAGACGGGGTTTCACCATGTTGACCAGGATGGTCTCGATCTCTTGACCTCGTGATCCACCCGCCTCGGCCTCCCAAAGTGCTGGGATTACAGGCTTGAGCCACCGCGCCCGGCCAGAACTCAATATTTCAAACACAATAACATATCAGAAAAACCTGGACTGGTACTCATCTGCTAACTAACTTGTAGCCTCAGTAATATGACACACCTGTCTATAACAAATTATCTCAAATATGCTTAACAGTTGGAACTCAAATTTACTGATTTTAAAATTTAGACACAAGTGTTAGTTAACACTAAGGGACCAGTTTAGCCTGAAAAAAAGACAATTTAGTAAGGTTTAGGTCTTTTAATTTGGTGCTTGTTCACAACTTGACTGGTGCTTCTTTCCTTGCTGTCTCCACATGAAGCCATGGGGCCAATTCTATTTTCAGTAAATGTTTGACAGCTTTTTACTTAATAACAGTCTCAGCACTTTTATTAAGCATGCAAGACTAACAAAAACTTTGGCAATGCATAAGTGTAACACAGTGACAAGAGAGAGCTTTTACAATTAAGTCTTCTAATACTGCCTTCACAGTGTGGAAATTGTGCTACATCCACCAAAAGAGGGCCCCGTCTACTCAAATATTTTAGTACTTCACCCCAGGAACAAACTCCTTTGCATTTGGATTCAGATTGCTCTTGACCTGGAAAATAAGTATATAAAAAAGCAAGTTCATTAACAGTTTCAGATACTCATTCAACCTAGATCCTTATGCAAAAACACCTTTCAAAAAGTAAGACAAAAGAACTGTAAGACTGGCCGGGCGCGGTGGCTCACGCCTGTAATCCCAGCACTTTGGGAGGCCGAGGTGGGTGGATCACGAGGTCAAGAGATCGAGACCATCCTGGTCAGCATGGTGAAACCCCGTCTCTACTAAAAATACAAAAATTCAGCTGGGCATGGTGGCATGTGCCTGTAATCCCAGCTACTCGGGAGGCTGAGGCAGGAGAATTGCCTGAACCCAGGAGGCGGAGGTTGCGGTGAGCCGAGATCGCGCCATTGCACTCCAGCCTGGGTAACAAGAGCGAAACTCCGTCTCAAAAAAAAAAAGAACTGTAAGACTACACTTAACCCCAAAAAGGAGGAACCAGATGTAACCTATATATCATATCAAATTATATCAATTTTCTAAAGAGAAAGTAGGAATTGAAATTCAGTTTGCTTAAGTGTAATCAGAAATCCAGTAACTTCATATAAATTAAAGGAATAGCACTGAAGAAGGAATTCTGTTAACTGAATTATGGTATGTAGCTTTCTTTAAACACCAAATACCAAGGAAACATGCTAAACAAGTGTTGAAATTATGATTAAAGTTAGTGGAGAATTGTTGATGGATTAATTTTACTTTAGAATCCCCACTAAAAATATGGAGTTGTTTTTCGACAATTGCCGTCTTCTAATTCCCATAGGAAGCATGGCAAATAATAGGCAAAGAAAACTACATGGCAAACAAGACCTAAGTCCAAAATCCCAGCTCTACCCCTAACTTCTACGTAAATTCAGATAAGTCACTTTTCTCTGGGATTCCATTTTTTTTTGCATCAGATAAAAAAAAAAGGGGGCGAGGGGGGGCAAAGTCTGAGTCTTAGAGACTTGTACCAATGTTATGCTATGTCGCTAAATCTTTACTCTCCTAAGCAGACTTGTCAGCATCTAGGAAGAACAGCTAGAAATTTTCCTCTGCGATATTTTAGATTGCAAGTTGATAAAAATAAAAAGAAATGAGGGCAGGTTCCAGGGCCTGAAATGTAAGTATGCTAGCAGGCTTTTACAATGAATTTGACCCTAGATCACTTAAAGACTAACGCATAGTATTAAATGTGATGTTGGAGAAATAATTTTAGTTTTGTAATTTATACACACAGTTTCTTTGGACAGGATATATGCTCCCTTCCTCCAAGGGAAATACTGTATCTACACTTTAGAAGTGTGAAGTTTAAGGAAAAAAACAGCATTCTTCTTTCTCTTTTTTGAGACAGGAACTCGTTTGGTTGCCCATTCTGGAGTGCAATGTCATAATTGCAGCTCACTGTAGCATCAACCTCCTGGGCTCAAGCTATCCTCTAGCCTCTGCCTCCCTAGTACCTGGGACCACAGGCCTGTGACACCACACCCAGCTAACTTAAACTTTTTGTAGAGACAGGGTCTCCTTATGTTGCCCAGGCTGGTCTCAAACTCCTGAGCCAAAGTGATCCTCCCATTTTGGCCTCCCAAAGTGCTGGGATTACAGGCATGAGCCACCACAACATAATCTTCTTAAATGAACAATCTTTTCAGAGTGACAGAAGAATAAGAATGAAACAAAGTAATATCATATAGACTGAGAAAAACAAATCAGCTTCTGTACTATGGAATTATATGGGGTCCAGATTAAAGTTATACATTACAGGGCAACTGGGATTATTTACGGTGACTTATGTGGCCATAAGTAATCATACCCCCACAGACTGTTCAGATCATACAGCTACTCAAATGGGTTATCATCGCTTACTGTAACAAAGGCTATACCACAATGTAAATGTCAGTGTTCTCTACACCATCCTTTAGAAGAATGGTTTCAAAATGCCCAATTCAGGCAGGTTGGCTATATAATAAATCTTCTGGCGTATTTTTTTTTTTGAGACGGAGTTTCATTCTTGTTACCCAGGCTAGAGTGCAATGGCGCGATCTTGGCTCACCGCAGCCTCCGCCTCCTGGGTTCAGGCAATTCTCCTGCCTCAGCCTCCTGAGTAGCTGGGATTACAGGCATGTGCCACCATGCCCAGCTGATTTTTTGTATTTTTAGTAGAGATGGGGTTTCACCATGTTGACCAGGATGGTCTCGATCTCTTGACCTTGTGATCCACCGCGCCCGGTCCTTCTGGAGTATTTTTTAAAAATCAGGCCGGGCGCGGTGGCTCACACCTGTAATCCAAGCACTTTGGAGGCCAAGGCGGGCAGATCACCTGAGGTAGGGAGTTCAAGACCAGCCTGACCAACATGGTGAAACCCCATCTTTAAAAAAATTTTTAAAAAAATCAACATGCCCAGACAACTGAGCATGTTGGGATGCAACTAAAGAACTGATTTTTGTATTTATTGCTTCATAGGTAATTACGGGGTACAGATTAGTTCAGTGGACCCTACCAGTTCTACTCTAGTGGTGATATTTAGTTATCACAATTCCCAAAGAAAACTTTTTATATCATTAGCAATGAGACACTAAGAATAACAAAAAAATGCAAATCTAGGTTTGTGTCTCTTTTCTGCCAAGAGCTTGTAAAATTCTTTATTAAACCACAGTTCCAAACAAACTGGGTACCTCAATGAAACCCTGGGTCAGGAAAAGATCTCTGAAATTTTTACCTTTCAGATAAAAATTTGCATATTTCACTGAATGTTTAAGTTTTTTTTTTTTTTTTTTTTTTTGAGATGGAGTCTTACTCCGTCACCCAGGCTGGAGTGCAATGGCATGTTCCACCATAACCTCCTCCATCTCCTGGGTTCAAGCAATTCTCCTGCTTCAGTAGGAGAGTAGCTTGGATTACAGGCATGTACCACCATGCCCTGCTAATTTTTGTATTTTTAGTGGAGATGGGGTTTCACCATGTTGGTCAGACTGGTCTTGAACTCCTGACCTCATGAGCTGCCGGCCTCGGCCTCCCAAAGTGCTGGGATTACAGGCGTGAGCCACCGTGCCCAGCCAAGACAAGACTGAAGAGCAAAACTTCTCCATCAAGCTATTTTTATATAGGCAAGTAACATGGTAATACTGTGTTTTAAAATTATTAATTCTTTAGGACATTTAAATACCCTAGGGCAACATCAGGACTAAAAGCAGGGGCTAGAAGTCTAAGACTAGCTCCACAGTGTTGCCAGAAGTCACTCCACATCATGAGACTCTGCTTTCATTGAAAAAAAGCAGCAGAATTTCTTTTTCTTTTTTTGAGACAGAGTCTAGCTCTGCTGCCCATGCTGGAGTGCAATGACACGATCTTAGCTCATTGCAATCTATGCCTCCCAGTTCAAGTGCTTTTCTTGCCTGAGCCTCCTGAGTAGCTGGGATTACAGGCACACACCACCAAACCCAGCTAATTTTTCAGTAGAGATGGGGTTGGTTTCACCGTGTTGGCCAGGATGGTTTCAAACTCCTGACTTCATGATCCACCTGCCTCGGCTTCCCAAAGTGCTGGGATTACAGGCGTGAGCCACCTCGCCAGCTTTTTTTTTTTTTTTTTTTTGGTTGAATCAGACTCTCACTCTGTTGCCTAGGCTGCAGTGCAATAGTTTGATCTCTGTTCACTGAAATCTCCGCCTCCCAGGTTCAAGCGATTCTCCTGCCTCAGCTTCTCAAGTAGCTGGGATTATAGGCATGTGCCATCACACCCACCTAATTTTTATGTTTTCAGTAGAGATGGGGTTTCACCATGTCGGCCAGGCTGGTCTTGAACTCCCAACCTCAGGTGATCCACCCACCTCGGCCTCCCAAAGTGCAGGAATTATAAGCATTAGCCACTGTGCCCAATTTTTGTATTTTTAGTACAGATGGCATTTTGTCATGTTGGCCAGGCTGGTTTAAACTCCTGACCTCAAGTGATCGTTCGCCTCGGCCTCCCAAAGTGTGCTGGATTACAGGCATGAGCCACCATGCCCGGCCAGAAGCAGCATAATTTCTGAAGGGGAAGAGAGATGCAGAATTCTTAAATAGACGGCAGCTGGCTTTTCGACTTATGCAAAAGATGCACTACATTTAAAAAAGATGAAAAGTAACTTTTTACCACAAGATCTTCCAGAGAAGAGCCGTCACTGATAACAAGGTCATTAAACTGGTCTTGGATTTGGTCCATAGTTTGTGGGAGATCTCGAGCTGGAATAAACCATTCATGCTCTTCTTCCTCTTCCAGCATTTCTTGGAAACAGCGTTCAATAAATTCTTCTTCCCATAACTCCTCTTCTATCTAGATTTATAATAAAGAATAATTTGTAGTAATTATTTATAATAAAGTATAATTTGTAACACGATATATATCACTAGGAATGGCTTAAAATATCTTGAACTAAACCATTTAAAAGCACAAGGTCATACTTTCTTTTCTGCTTCTGTGCTAAGGGAAAAAAAATGCTTACCATAATGACCTGTGAGGATCTGTTTAGGGTTTTTCTATATTTTTACTTTTATTAAAGAACATTCTTTTTTCCATTGAGGGTGGCAGGGAAGAAGTAAAAAGAGACGCTCTCTTCAAGGAATGCATATCAGAATTACCTGTGATACTTTAAAATTATACAAACCATAATCCAACCCCAAAATGAATAAAACAAAACAACTAAGGGGCAGAGTCAGAGAATGAGTAATTAAAAACAAAAAAAAAAAAATCAAACACTCAACTGATCCTCACAAAAATAAGACTAAAGTGTTTTACTCTTGAATATCCATCACCGGATGTGGAAAAGTCAAGCTGGCTACTGGTTATTAAAGCCACGATTAGGTGAGGAATTAGAAGATGGGAACAGATTCCAGACATATGGGAATAAAAGACAACGTTTATCAATGCATGACAGTTCTCTAAACAGAAGAGTGGTATCAAATTTTTCAGGCTGATCACATCAAGGACTACAGGTGAAAAACAGCATAATTCTGGATCCTAAATCTGCCTGTCTTCTCCTGACTCCTGAATTCTCTTGACTTTCATGGTAACACAGCAATCTGACTGGCGTAAGGCAGTGGTTTCCAAATCTGATTGCTCATTGGAACCATCTCAGAGCTTTGCAGAAGTTTCCCAGGCTCCACCCTCGTCCTCCTGATTCAAGTTCCCCAGGTTATTTCTGTAAGCAGTTAAGCCTGGTGGTAATCAGCAGCCAAATAAATAGGAGTGGTAGCACATCAATCTACGTATTTCATACATAAAGGACAAGATAAACACTTCAGGGACAAGTACAATCATATTGAGGGCTGGAATGGAATATAAAAAATAACATGTTTGTACAAAAAACTAACTTGTCTGTTGAATTCTTCTTCATTTTCCATCCACATGTACTCTGCAAATGGATTGTCATCTTCATGAGAATGACCGTTAATAATCACATCTTCATTGATGATGCTTGGGCTAGTACTGCTGCGACTTGGATCTTTCATGGTTGATGTTAGTTGTCGTTTTTAACCTTAAAAGAACAATACTACAGTTAATTTATTCATTCAGGTTTTCCTCTTTTTGAGACAAGGTTACGCTCCGTCATCCAGGCTGGAGTGCAGTAGTATGACTGTGGCTCACTACGGCCTCCATCTCTTGCCTCAGCCTCCCAAGTAGCTGGGACTATAGGTGTGCACCATCGCACCTGGCTGAATTTTTTAAATTTTTTGTAGAAACAAGGTCTGTGTTACCCAGGCTGGTCTCAAATTTCTGGGCTCAAGTGATCCTCCCACCTCAGCCTCTCAAAGTGCTGGCATTACATGCATAAGCCACCAGGCCCAGCTGATCCTTTCAGTTCTTAGTAAGCACCTGTTTATTATTAGCAGGCATCATGAACAGGTGTTAGAGGTAGATGATACATTAAGTATACATAGTAAGTTGAGCAATTGGAAAGCTTCATTTTTTCCCCAAATGATTTTAATGTTTAAGAAATAGCTGAGGAGAGCCTAAAGCATTTAATGTTTTCTTTTTTGTTTTTTTTGTTTTTTCCTTTTGAGATGGAGTTTCACTCTGTCGCCCAGGCTGGAGTGCAGTGGCATGATCTTGGCTCACTGCAACCTTCACTGCCTGGGTTCAAGTGATTCTCCCACCTCAGCATGGGTGAATCTGGGATTATAGGTACGTGCTACCATGCCCAGCTAATTTTTTTGTATTTTTAGTAGAGACAGGGTTTCACCACGTTGGCCAGGCTGGTCTTGAACTAACCTCAGAGGACCTGCCCGCCTCGGCCTCCCAAAGTGCTGGGATTACAGGAGTGCAACACTGTACCCAGCCACATCTAATGTTTTCTTTTTTCTTTTTTTTTTTTGCCCACCTGCAACCGTCTTGAGTTATAGTTTTGTCTTTTTTATTTAATGTTTTCCGGTAACAGTAAACAAAGTCCATCAGTTGCTTACATGGACTCTCCAAACCATCCAATTTATATTTTATGTTACATATCGCTTGCTTTATAAAACAAGCATGGTCGGCTGGGCACAGTGGCTCACACCTGTATTCCCAGCACTTTGGGAGGCCAAAGCAGGCAGATCATTTCAGATCAGGAGTTTGAGACCAGCCTGACCAACGTGGTGAAGCCCTGTCTCTATTAAAAATACAAAAAAATTAGCCAGTCGCAGTGGCGCATGCCTATAGTTCCAGCTAGCTACTCAGGAGGCTGAGGTGGGAGAATCACTTGAACCCAGGAGGTGGAGGTTGCAGTGAGCTGAGATCACACTGCACTCCAGCCTGGGCAATAGAGTGAGACTCTATCTCAAAACAGCCACAAAAAAACAAGCATAGTCTAGAAGACTGAGTCATCAAGTGACAAAATGATGAAAAGCAAATTCCATTTTTTAAAACTGACTTCAAAAAGTCCAGGGATTGAAAGTGAAAACAGATTTTTAATAACGTCTTAGGTTCCTCAGGTATAGCTTTGGATCTCTCTTTCATAGCCCATTCTCTGTCTGCTTTTTCTCTAGGTCCATGTCAAGTTCTTCCATGTCTGGATTTCCTCACTGTACTGTGAGTTTCAGGCATCTAATATCTTTTTTTTTGAGACAGGGTCTGACTCTGTTGCCCAGAGTGGAGTGCAGTGGCAGGATCTCAGCTCATCACAACCTCTGCCTCCCAGGCTCAAGCGATTCTCCTGTCTCAGCCTCCTGAGTAGCTGGTATTGTTACAGGCACATGCCACTACTACCCAACTAATTTTTGTATTTTTAGTAGAAACAGGATTTCACCACATTGGCCAGGCTGTTCTTGAACCCGTGACCTCAAATGATCCACCTGCCTCGGCCTCCCAAAGTGCTGGGATTACAGACATGAGCTACTGTGCCTGGCCCAATATCTTTTCATCTGAGTAAAAGTGGTATCAAATACAGGTCTGATGTCTTATACTACTCAATAGCTCATAACATGATCTAACTTAATTGATACATTGCAGACTGAAAATTTGAAAAGCAAGGTTTCACATTCTAAATATTCCAATTCATTAAGTTTGAAATCACTAAAAGCAGTTTACATAACAATTTACCTGTACCTAAACTCAAGGAGTATTGTGACTTGTGCCAAAGAAAGGGCTATTGAGGTCTGCTTACTTCAAATTTATCATAATAAAGTAAAACACTAAATCTAAAATCTCCTACTGGAAATATATGTGTATTTTTTTCCCCTTTGGGATAAGTTTCAGGAAAAGACTAGCTCTATGTGTGTTGCCTGGCCCTTTAAATTAATTTTACGGACTTATCCTTAAAAGAACATAAATGTAAAATCCATAGCTGTTTACATAATATGACAAACATGAGATACTAACAATAAGATCATAGGGGTGAAAATTTTAATTGTTGAGAGGTCCTCAACTAAAAATTACTAAGGAACTTCAGCCCTAGTTGTAGTATGTATGTCTTGGCTCACTCCTGTAATTCCAGCATCTTGGGAGGCCAAAGCAGGCGGATCACTTGAGCCAAGGAGTTCGTTACCTGGGCAATACAGAGAAATGCCATCTCTACTACAAATACAAAAAACTAGCTAGACGTGGTGGTGCACGCCTGTAATCCCAGCTACACAGGAGGCAGAGGTTACAGAGGCAAGATCACGCCACTGCACTTCAGCCTGGGCGAGAGAGCAAGGCTCTGTCTTTAAAAAAAAAAAAAAAGAGAAGAAAAAAGGAAAGAAAGGCAGGCAGGCAGGCAGGTAGAAACAAGCTGGGTGTGGTGGCTCATGCCTATAATCCCAGCACTTTGGGAGGCCAGCGGGGGTGGATCGCTTGAGCCCAGGAGTTTGAGACCAGCCTGGGTAACATGGCAAAGCATGGTATAATGGTGCACGCCTGCAGTCCCAGCTACTTGGGAGGCCAAGGTAGGAGGCTCTCCTGAGCCTGGGAGGTGGAGATTGCAGTGAGCTGAGATTGTGCCACTGCACTCCAGCCTGGGTGGCAGAGCAAGACCCTGTATTGTACAACAATACAACCAAACAAAAGAAGAAAGGCAGAAACGGACTCAGAGTTATGTGCTAGGGTGTCAGAAGAAAGAAAATATGATTTGTTAGGAAACTGAGTCACTATAAAAGCAGACAAGACAGAAAAAAAGACAATGGATATGTTTTTTTAAATTTATCATTAACCTTGGACGAAAAACTATTTTGATAGCAAGTTTTGACTAAATTATTAGTTCCTCTAAAGAAAATAAGAAAACTATTTTTATTATTTTAAGACAGAGAGTGCAGTGGCACGATCTCTGCTCACTGCAACCTTTGCCTCCTGGGTTCAAGATATTCTCCTGCCTCAGCCTCCTGTGTAGCTTGGATTACAGGCGTGTCCCACCATGCCTGGCTAATTTTTTTCCATTTTTAGTAGAGACAGGGTTTCGCCATGTTGGCCAGGCTGGCATCGAACCCCTGACCTCAAGTGATCTGCCCGCCTTGGCCTCCCAAAGGGCTGGAATTACAGGCATGAGTCGCTGCGCCTGGCTGAAAATTACTCATTATTATATGGCAGGCTACCAAACTGCTTACTGTTTAAAAAAAAATTATATTTTAGCTAATCCTCTAACACTATGAATAGCTGGGATCAATCCTACCTCCCAACTGGATGGAACTTTGCTTAAATCTGCATCTGAACCTATCATTACGTTACAAAGACACCTCAATATAAAATGGCTTTGCAATATTTTTCCCAATTTGTATCCTGTCTCAACTTATACCCATAAAATCCTACTTTTCACACCGGGCACAGTGGCTCGTTCCTGTAATCCCAGCACTTTGGGAGGCCAAGGTGAGCAGATCACTTGAGGTCAGGAGTTCAAGTTCAGCCTGGTCAACATGGCAAAACCCCATCTCTACAGAAAATATAAAAATTAGCCGGGTGTGGTAGCACATGCCTGTAATTCCAACTACACAGGAGGTTGAGGGAGGAGAATCACTTAAATCCAGGAGGCGAAGATTGCAGTGAGCCAAGATTGCACCACTGCACTCTCCAGTCTGGGTGACAGAGTGAGATTCAGTCTCCAAAAAAAAAAAAAAAAGGCCAGATATAGTGGTGCACGCCTGTGGTCCCAGACACTCAGGAGGCTGAGGTGGGAGGATCATATGAGCCCAAGGTCAAGACTACAGAGAACCATGATCACACACCACTGCATTCCAGCTTGGGCAACAGAGCAAGACCTTACCTCAAAAAAGAATTTACCATTTTAAACTGTTTGATTCACTGGTTTTTACAACACCACAACTACCTAATTCCAGAACATTTTCACCACCCCAAAAAGAAACTCCGTACCCATCTGTAGTCACTCTCCATTTCCCAAGCCCTCCAACTGCAGGCAACCACTAGTCTACTTTCTGTCTCTATAGTATGAATCAGCATTTCATTCCTTTTTATTGTCAAACAATATTCCACTGTATGGAGATCCACACTTTGTTTATCCACTCTGATTAATGAACATTTGGGTTGTTTCCACTTTTTGGCTATTATTAATAATGCTGTTATCAGTATTTGTGTACAAGTTTTTATATGAGCATGTTTTCAGTTCTCCTGAATGTATGCCCAGAGTGTGTTCTTTCAATGCTAGTCAGTCTTTCAACTATACATTTTGAACTGTGACAGAAGAAAATGAGCAAAAATGGTAGTGGACTCCCTCCTTACCACCAGACATAATCCTCACTCCAAATCCTTTTCCCAAAAGTAAGCACTGCTAAAGCTGCATATATTTGTCTTAAAAAGTACACACGGGCCGGGCGCGGTGGCTCAAGCCTGTAATCCCAGCACTTTGGGAGGCCGAGGCGGGTGGATCACGAGGTCAAGAGATCGAGACCATCCTGGTCAACATGGTGAAACCTCGTCTCTACCAAAAATACAAAAAATTAGCTGGGCATGGTGGCGCATGCCTGTAATCCCAGTTACTCAGGAGGCTGAGGCAGGAGAATTGCCTGAACCCAGGAGGCGGAGGTTGCGGTGAGCCGAGATCGCGCCATTGCACTCCAGCCTGGGTAACGTGAGTGAAACTCCATCTCAAAAAAAAAAAAAAAAAAAAAAAAAAGTACACACGCAACAAAGGTACTGCATTTAAGGGGCTTACAATCATCACCTATTTAATACCCACAAAAGTCCTGTGGATGCAGCCATTATGGTCCAATTAATTTCCATGACAAAGAAATTAAGTCTTAAGTAGCTGGTACCAGGTTACACAACTAGCAAATGGTGGAGTTGAAATTCAAGTCAAGGTAGCTTGACTCTAAAACATGCACTAGGGCCCAGCACTTAGGGAGTCTGAGGTGGGCCTCCAGACCCAGCTGTTCAAAACCAGCATGGGCAATATAGTGAGACCCTCATCTCTACAAAACTACTAAAAAGAACTGCCAATACAACAATAAACTTCGAAAGGAATGCTTAAGAAAAAACAAAAACAAAAACAGTTTGGCTGGGTGCAGCGGCTCACGCCTGGAATCCCAGCACTTTGGGAGGCTGAGGTGGGTGGATCACAAGGGCAGGAGTTCGAGGCCAGCATGGCCAATATGGTGAAATCCCAACTCTACTAAAAATACAAAAATTAGCTGGGCATGGTGGCACCTGCCTGTAGTCCCAGCTACTTGAGAGGCTAAGGCAGAAGAATCACTTGAACCTGGGAAGAGGTTGCAATGAGGCGAGATTGAACCACTGCACTCTAGCCTGGGCGACAAAGTGAGCCTCTGACTCAAAAGAAAAAAGGGGGAAAAAAAGTTCAATTCTGGTAAAAGACCTCTGTGATATTTTGAACTACCCTGGTGCCATCTCTCCATTTGCAGCTTGGTAAGCCTTGAAGACAACAGCCTGCGTTCTTGGTACATGTTGGAGGTAGCAATATAATATTATTAACAAAGAACTCTGGTTGTTTTGACCTGTCTGGTGGATCCCTGAAGGACTGGCTCAAGAGTTTGCTATGGGAAGCGGGGTGGGGCAGCAGCACACATATTTGTCAAAAACAGTTAAATATACTAGCAATAACAGGGCAAACAATCAGCAAAGTAAAAAGCCTGGGAAGAAAGGCGGTGAAGGAGATGCTCTGAGAGAGCTTTGAAAAGCTAGGACTCTGGGAGTCCTAGAAAGCCATGGGCATGTCAGTGCTGACACTATATTCAGCAAAGACCTGGGAAGGCCCTAAGTTTTCACCTCTGGCTGAATTTCAGGCTCTGCCCGTGCAGGAAGTGAAGGCTAAGGCAGAGCTGTTAAAGGTGTGCCTCAACACATACATGGGACCCGTATGTCAAGACTGGGAGGACTGTTTTTTGCCTAAAGGCATTTTAAAAAATCCCTGTCAAATCACTAGCTGACCACTAAACTAATGAAGAGACTTCAATGGCCAAACACACACAAAAAAACCTAAATTTTACTACACTCGGCTGGGCATGGTGGCTCACACCCGTAATCCCAGCACTTTAGGAAGCAGAGGTGAGTGAATCACCAGGTCCAGAGTTTGAAACCAGCGTGGCCAATACAGTGAAACCTGTCTCTACTAAAAATACAAAAATTAGCTGGGCGTAGTGGTGTGCGCCTGTAGTTCCAGCTATCTGGGAGGCTGAGGCAGAAGAATCACTTGAACCCGGGAGGCAGAGGTTGTGAGCCAAGATTGCGCCACTGCACTCCAGCCTGGGCGACAGAGCAAGACTCTGTCTCAAAAAAAAAAAAAAAATTACTAAACTCCTTCAGAAAAGTCACTAAAATGACAACTACAATACGTGGCAACATCCCTGGGAAGAATATAGTTTACAGAATTGACACATTATTCAAAACGTCATATTTTTTTTTGAGACAGAGTCTCGCTTTGTCACTCAGGATGAAGTACAGTGGCTCAATCTCGGCTGACTGCAACCTCCACCTCCCAAGTTCAAGTGATTCTCCTTCCTCAGTCTTCGAGTAGCTGGGACTACAGGCGTGAGCCACCACACCCAGCTAATTTTTTGTGTATTTTTAGTAGAGGCAGGGTTTCACCACGTTGGCCAGGCTGGTCTCGAACTCCTGACCTAAAATAATCCCTCCTCCTTAGCCTTCCAAAGTGCTGGGATAACAGGCGTGAGCCATTGTGCCCAGCCCAAAATGTCATTTTCAACAAAAGTTATGAGGCATGCAAAGAAAAAACTTGGCCCATATGCTGGCAAAAAAGAAATAGAAACTATCCCAAAGGGAGCCCAGACGTTAGACTAATACTTCATTTTTTTTTGAGACAGAGTTTCACTCTGTCACTCAGGCTGGAGTGCAATGGCACGATCTCAGTTCGCCACAACCTCTGCCTCTAGGTTCAAATGATTCTCCTGCCTCAGCCTCCTAAGTAGCTGGGATTACAGATGTCCACCACTACTCCTGGCTAATTTTTATAACTTTTAGTAGAGACAGGTTTTCACCATGTTGACCAGGCTGGTCTCGAACTCCTGACCTCAGGTGATCTGCCTGCCTCAGCCTCCCAAAGTGCTGGGATTACAAGTGTGAGCCACCATGCCTGGCCTATTTATTTATTTTTGAGACAGAGTCTTGCTGTGTTGTTCAGGCTGGAGTACAGTGACTTGATCTCAGCTTACTGCAACCCCCGACTCCTGGGTCCAAGCAATTTTCCTGTCTCAGCCTCCCAAGTAGCTGAGATTATAGGTGCCCCTCACCACACCTAGCTAATTTTTGTATTATTTTAGTAGAGATGGGGTTTCACCATGTTGTCCAGGCTGGTCTCGAACCCCTGACCTCAGGTGACCTGCCCACATAGGCCTCCCAAGTGTCACTGTGCCTGGCCAAAGAGTTTTAAATCAAGTATATTAAATATGCTAAAAGAACATACCATGTAGAAAAAACTAAAAGGAACCACAGAATGTCTCACTAAACAGAGACTATCAGTAAAGAGAGACAAATAATGGGCCATGGTGGCTCATGCCTGTAATCCCAGCACTTTGGGAGGCCAAGGTTGGTGGATCACCTGAGGTCAGGAGTTCGAGACCAGCCTGGACAACATGGTGAAACCCCATCTCTACTAAAAATACCAAAGAATTAGCCAAGCATGGTGGTGAATGCCTGTAATCCCAGCTACTTGGGAGGCTGAGGCAGGAGAACCGCTTGAACCCAAGAGATGGAGGCTGCAGTGAGCAGAAATTGTGCCACTGCACTCCAGCCTGGGCAACAAGAGTGAAAACTCTGTCTCCAAAAAAAAAAGTACAACTGAAATGAAAAATTTACTAGAGGCTGGTCCGAGTGCAGTGGTGTTTACAACTAATTGATCACAACCAGTTACAGATTTCTTTGTTCCTTCTCTACTTCCACTGCTTCACTTGACATAAAAAAAAAAAAAAAAAAAA
>NW_022437011.1:9160245-9176013 GCF_009761245.1 Sapajus apella | reverse complement strand
AAAAGCCAGGCACGGTGGCTCAAGCCTGTAATCCCAGCACTTTGGGAGGCCGAGGCGGGTGGATCACGAGGTCAAGAGATCGAGACCATCCTGGTCAACATGGTGAAACCCCGTCTCTACTAAAAATACAAAAAATTAGCTGGGCATGGTGGCGCGTGCCTGTAATCCCAGCTACTCAGGAGGCTGAGGCAGGAGAATTGCCTGAACCCAGGAGGCGGAGGTTGCGGTGAGCCGAGATCACGCCATTGCACTCCAGCCTGGGTAACAACAGCGAAACTCCGTCCCAAAAAAAAAAAAAAAAAAAAAAAAAGAATTCTCATTAAAATTCAAATATAGTTCTCTTCTGCTTCTTTCATTAATTCACCTCCACAGGCACCATCTTTTCTCATTCCCTTGGACTCTGCTTTAAACCACTGCAATCCTTATTTGCATATGTATTTTTATTATCAATTTTACGCATATATACATTTAAGCATACTTCCTCTGACAGGGAGGATCGATAAATTTTTCAATTGGTCCGTTTTCTACTCTGAAGTCTGTGAAAAGCGCCGATTTTTTTGTTTTACTATTTGATACAATAAGGTAATGATTAAAAAACATGGGCTCTGGAACCAGGCTGCTTTACTAGCTGTGTGACCATGGCAAGTTATTTAACTTCTCTGAGTCACGGTTTCCTTATCTGTACAAGGTACATTACTAATAGTACCTTGGTAGAGAACCTGGAGCATAACAATTAGCATTACCTATCTGGTGTTTAAACATATTAGGGCAGTTAAAGGTCTCCAAACCAAGGGACAAGGTAAAAATCACAGGTCTTAAACCTTCAGAGGCAAAACAATGTCACAAGAAAATCCCAAAGTCTATCCTAATCTCAACTGTAGTGTAACAAGGCTAATTAGGTGAGAGCAAGGATGGGTCATCCTTACTTATGATAAAAGCTCAAGCACATTAGAAATGCCACCCAAATTTATACAAACTGATACAAGAAGCAGAGGCATTCAAGTCCTCCAAACGTGTGCCCATCCAATATGGTAGCCATCAGCTACATAGAGCTATTTAAAT
The DNA here is from genome assembly GCF_009761245.1 of Sapajus apella. Lineage (NCBI taxonomy): Eukaryota > Metazoa > Chordata > Mammalia > Primates > Cebidae > Sapajus > Sapajus apella. Next base: position 9,174,951 of record NW_022437011.1, on the reverse strand, counting down.
TAATATTTAGTTCCTTATTTACACTAGCCACATCTCAAGTGCTCCTAACCACACAGTACCTACATTATTGGACAGCTCCACTCTAAACAATGAAGAAAAAAAAAAAAAAAACTAAGAAAAAGGGGAACTGAACCACAGCCTACATTGAATGCAAACTGTTGATGTACCTGTGCAACAGGTGGTCTAGATCACAAAGGCAATGACTTGAACAACTTTAATCTTAGACCACAGAATACCTCGGTTCAAATCCCAGCTATGCTACTTGACCACCTTAAAGTACCCTAGACCTGTCACTAAATCACACAGCACTGTATAATGGTTAAGAGCACACAATCTCTGGTCTATCTGGATTTGAATTCTGGCTATCACTAGTTATGTGACATTGGACAAGTTACTTCACATCTCTCATATGTTCTCTTCATTTTACAGTAGGGCCTACCTCCTAGCTATGTTGTGGATCAAACTAGTTAGTATTTGCTTGTTTTTTTTTTCTCCGTGCAAACTACACAAAGAATATTTGTAAAAAGCAATTAGAACAATGCCTGGCATCACTAAACATTATATAAATATTTGCTACATACAAATAATCTCTCAAGCTTCTATTTTCTTAATTCCCAAGTGGGCAAGATAAAACTTGCTCTGCCTATTTCACATGTTGTCATGATAATGAATGACAACAGGATATAAATTACAAGAAAATGTTTTAAAAGCAAAAAAGGTTATTAGACTACAAGGGGGCAGAGGTCTTACCTTCCAACTTCTTTAACCTCCCACAATATCAACCAAATTGCTGTGCTAAGTGTTCATTTAATAATTTAAAATTTTTCACTAAAACTGGGGCATCAAACTCTATTCATAAAGGGATAAACCTGAATAAGGTACACAGTGCTTATTATTTAAGGAAAAGCCTGCTATAAACTCATTCTGACCCAAAGACGGTGGAAATTACCTCAATTTGAGTTCCAAGGATCATCATAGGAAATCTCCATTCCCTAACCTCCATCCCTTAAAGAAACATAAACGGGCTCTACAGCTAGTCAAGTTACCTATCCAGTGATACTTTTCTGTGAGAAAGTTTTCTTCAAGTTCACAATCGACAAGTAGTCAGTCTAATTTCCCCCCAAATATCCGGTCTTTCACCAACTGGAAACAGAATCACAAAAGCAAATAGTGATAGTGAAGTCTCATTAAAAATTCTTTTATTGGCCGGGCACGGTGGCTCAAGCCTGTAATCCCAGCACTTTGGGAGGCCGAGGCGGGTGGATCACGAGGTCAAGAGACCGAGACCATCCTGGTCAACATGGTGAAACCCCGTCTCTACTAAAAATACAAAACATTAGCTGGGCATGGTGGCGCGTGCCTGTAATCCCAGCTATTGAGGAGGTTGAGGCAGGAGAATTGCCTGAACCCAGGAGGTGGAGGTTGCGGTGAGCCGAGATCGCGCCATTGCACTCCAGCCTGGGTAACAAGAGTGAAACTCCGTCTCAAAAAAAAAAAAAAAAATTCTTTTATTTATTTATTTATTTTGAGACAGAGTCTCATTCCTTCACCAGGTGCCAGGCTGGAGTGCAGTGGCGCGATCTCGGCTCACTGCAACCTCCGCCTCCCGGGTTAAAGCAGTTCTCCTGCCTCAGCGTCCCAAGAAGCTGGGAATACAGGCGTGCGCCACTACGCCCAGCTAATTTTTTGTATTTTTAGTAGAGACGGGTTTCACCATATTGGTCAGGATGGTCTCGATCTCTTGACCTCGTGATCGGCCCGCCTCGGCCTCCCAAAGTGCTGGCATTACAGGCGTGAGCCACCGCGCCCGGCCTCATTAAAAATTCTTATAAAGAACTTTTACTTAGTGCAAACCTAATCTACGCTTTTGAAATTTCAAAAGCGACACCAACACCTGATCTAACTGCTCAAATGAAATCTGTGAAAAAACAGAGCCACCACGTTCCAACATTAGCCAGCACGCCCAAAAAGTGCATCTGCTTTCTGTTGAAATGAAAGTCAAAGGCTGTCAATTGCTACACCTTCCAAGGCAAACTGGAAGCCAAATTCTTTTTAGAGTTTGATACGGGTGCCAAATCAGAGAAGAGAAACAAAAGGAAGCAGGTAAGACCACTTTTAGGTGTCACTAAAAAATATCACTGCTGGCTGCTGCAACAAATGTTTTGCAGACCTAAGCTCACCACAAGCCTTATTTATTTTTGGTGGCGGTGTTGGGGGAAGGAGGAGAGTAAGCACAGAAAATTATCAAAAGGTAAGTGAATCTTCAAGTTCATCTAGCTAAACACTCTCCAAAGGAAAGGGTTCCAGTACCCCAAAGGTTCTCTTTTCCGGATCATGAGCTACAATACAACCAAAAATAAGGGGTAGGGATGGCGAAGAAACGGCGGAAAGGCGATCTTGATAAGGCCTGTCGACGGTTGCAGCGTTCCCCCAGGTCGCCAACAGCCCGCCAGTCCCTCCGCCCCTCTCCCCCGCAAACCCCAGCCTCGGCTGAGGCGCGCAAGCGCAGCAAGCAGGGGCTGCGCGTGGCGACGCGCAGGCGTAAAGTGGGTAGAAACAATGAGCTTTGTTGCCGTGGCGGTGGTGGGGGGCAGGGGAAAGGGTACCCGGCGGAGGGAGAAAGGACCAGAGGAATGGGGCACAGGGGAAAATGCTATCCCGGCAACCCTCGCGCCACCGAGGACCCGGATAGAGAGCTGCGAGATCCAAATCACAAATAATGACAATGGAAAAAAAAAGCGACGGCCATGTCTCAGAGAAGAGGCAGACAAAATCGGCCCAAGCTCATCCCTCAGACTTGGTGCAAAGAGGCAACGAACAACGGAGGCCGCAAGGGACTCGGCGGCCAACCCCCCAGGAAACCCTTTAGGCCCCTCTGCCGTCGCCGAGGTGCTGTCCCTCGACCGCCGCACCCTTGTCGCCACTCCGCCCGAGGGGATCCCTCACCCAGTGCACAGCAGCGGGGACGGCAGCCAACGAATCCTGTCGGCCTCCGCGGATCTCCACAGGCAGCGCCGCTCCCCCGCTCGACGTGCGCTTAGCCCGCCGCCTCCCTTCTCCAGTCCAAACAAACACCCCAGCCCGGAAGTGACTTCACTTCCGTCGCCGCCAGCCCCGCCCTCTTGTTCTGTCAGCTCTGCCCTCCGAAGCCACTAGAGAGCGCGCGCGAGAACGCGCGACCCCGAAGGCTTAGTCTCGGAGGCTGCACACATATGCACGCGCAAGGCCTTTCCAGCGCGCCCCTGAGGACGGCTTCGGGGTGTACCAGGAACGCTGTCGCGCGTTCTCTCTGGGAGGTAGGAGTCGGGGCGCGCCGCTGTCCATACACATCTTTCCAGAATGATGGGATGCGATGAGGGAGGGAGCTGGGAACTGAGGAGCACCCTGACGATATACACACACAGGCGTGGACTCTTACAGACGACACACACACACACACACCCTAGAAAGTAACATTTAGATAACGACACAACACACACCCATACCGCAAGAATGATACACAATGTCACACTAACAGCGACATGCACCGAGTCACAGCAAGATCCTGACACAGAAACATGATAAACTAAGGTAAATCACAGAGGCGTACTAAATGATATGCAAGTCCCCGCACTCAGACACGTGCAGGCACAAAAACACACTTTTTGAAGCTGAAAGCAAACGCAAAATACAAACGGATGGTTCCCAGACAACCTGTGCAAGTTTCTTGGTGGCTAAAGAGGAAATACCCTGTCCAGACAGGATAGAAGGGTGTGACCTCCGGGTTCATGAATTTCCTTGTCCACGATCCTGGGTGCACTGGCCCCAGTTATTCTTACCTATGCTTCCTTCTTGTCATCGTTGACAAGCCCCAAGATATATTTCTAGTGACACTAAGCAATGCAAAGAAGAGAGTATGTGTTTTACAAACCTGGATGTTCAAGTATGTCGACATGATATCTTTTAAAGGGGGACACAAACTAATTTCTTCCCTTTGGGGAGGGAAAATGAAAGACTAGGAAATGGGTGCAAATAATTATCTTTTTACTCTCCTGAAAAAATTGAATCTTTTAAAAACCACATACTTGTAGTATTTACTAAGACAAAAAATTCCCTCCATGGGAAGGCTTGAATTTAGAAAAAGGTTGTTCCTCTTCAGAGCCATTTCAGAGTACAGTTTTGAGCCAGTCCAAAGCCCCAAAGAAATGAATGCAGATGGTTCTGCCCTAGCTCCTGGGTCAACCACTTTGGCCACATTTACAGATCTATATTCTAAACTGTCAAGATAAGCTATCAACCTGAGGCTGGAAGAAGTCTGAACAGAACAAAATAGGTATTTATATAATCTGAGATGACCTAGACACTTTTTTTTTTTTTTTTTTTTGAGACGGAGTTTCACTCTTGTTACCCAGGCTGGAGTGCAATGGCGCGATCTCAGCTCACCGCAACCTCCGCCTCCTGGGTTCAGGCAATTCTCCTGCCTCAGCCTCCTGAGTAGATGGGATTACAGGCAAGCGCCACCATGCCCAGCTGATTTTTTGTATTTTTTAGTAGAGACAGGGTTTCACCATGTTGACCAGGATGGTCTCGATCTCTTGACCTCGTGATCCACCCGCCTCGGCCTCCCAAAGTGCTGGGATTACAGGCTTGAGCCACCACGCCCGGCCGACCCAGACACTTTTTAAGACACAGTCTTGCTCTGTCATCCAGGCTGGAGTCCAGTGATCATGGCTCACAGCAGCCTCAACCTCCCTGGCTCAAACAATCCTCCCACTTCAGCCTGCTGAGGAATCAAGACCACAGTGGTATGTACCACCACGCCTGACTAATTTTTGAATTTTTTGTAGAGATGAGGTTTTGCCACACTGCCCAGGCTTGTCTTGAACTCCTAGGCTCAAATGATCTGCCTGCTTCGGCTTCCCAAGGTGCTGGGATTACACTCTGAGCCACAGTGCCTGGCCTAACCCAGAGTCTCTTAAAAAGTAAACACGAGATAATTGAATGTATTATTTAGTAACACAAGTCACTTAATTGGTTATAATGGTAATAAAAAATATTTGATAAATCATGTGAACCACTCAGAGGCCAATGCTGTTAACTCCAAGATCACCATTGTGGCTAAGCATCAGGAGCCCAGTATTCCTTGGCATTCTTTTTTTTTTTTGAGATGGAGTTTTGCTCTTGTTGCCCAGGCTGGAGTGCAGTCACATGATCTCAGCTCACTGCAACCTCCACCTCCCGGCTTCAAGTGATTGTACTGCCTCTGCAGTGGTAAATGCCGAGTATCTGATAGAATGGTCAACAAAATGTTAAGAGCAGTACTTCCAGGTGGTCAGATTTCAAAGGAATCAATAGTTGTTGAATCTTAAAATATTGTCTAAATTCTCTAGGAAAGCTTGAATTGCATTTATAAACAGGAACACACCTCAACATGAACTATAACATAGGTTCCTATAGTACTTCAGTAATGCTCTTGCCCCTATGTCCCTTTATATCAAGCTAGTCAGAGAATGTAGCTAGCTAGAGCAGGTATGTAGGGTTGAGTAAGGTTCTAACACTGCAGGGTAAGCAAAGGTCCCTGCTCTGAATGAGTATGTGAGGGGATAAACTATTCAAACTATTCAATAAACTTTAAACATGCCTACTTATGTCTTCACTGTTCTAGGCACTGAGGACACACAGACAGTAAGTGGTAGGTTTTCCTAGAAAAGTTGGTCAAGTTTAAAACTCACCTGGCCTTGAAGAGCCAAACTTGTGTAGGTGGAATAAGCAGCATGAGCAGGATATGGAAAGTAATGTGTAGGTGGAGAATAGGTAAAGGTTTTTGCAAAATCATCATGTGTGCCTACAGATGTGAATAACTGGAAAGGTAGAAGCAACTCCTCTTTTCCAGCCAGGAAAACCCTTCCCTGCTGACTTTGCGTAGCTCAGCTTTGTTTCCATGTCCTCTCCACGTTCAGCTGTCTAGAACCTTGTCTTTTAAAATTAGATGGGCCAGAGATGCACTTGATGTTTCAGTAGCAGCCAAAATCAGGAAAATGAACTAGGAGGTATTGTGCCATAGCTAACCCAGGGTTAGAACCTAAGCAACACCATCTTAAACCCTGTACGTTGCAAGCACCAAGAAAACCGTTTTTTTCCAAAAATAACTTGTAACTTCTGCCCCGTTTCCTTTGTGATAACTCTTTGCTGCCCTGTTTTCCTTGCAGTAACTGCTGACCTTGGCTTCTGTAAATAAAAACAGCTAGCTTGCTGTAAAGTTGCTTGTCCTGCATCCCCTCACCCTCTTGGTCCTAAAACCAGGATGTGGTTTTTCAGTTTAAAAACCCTGCTCTCCATGAGCTCGGGGCCATGGGTTGGAGAGACGTGAGTCCTCTGTGGCCGCCGGCAATAAAGACCCTGCAATTTGGCATACTTTTGTCTTGGTGTTAATTTTTTATACTCGATCTGGTATAACATTTTGGAAGCCCCAGCGAGATTTTATTTATATTCCTCCATCACCTGGACAAAAGCCCTTAGAACCTCGTCCAGGCAGCCGCTCCCGCCTCGGGGATCTCTGGGGGAGGTGCCCCTGATGATGTTCCAGGGCCCCAGAATTCCGGCCCCGTGATGGACAAGCGACCACTTGGCCGACATTCACCCCAGATTCCTTCAGGGTCCTGGAAACCTCCAGAGGTAAGTCTGTTCTGGATCTGAAATCTGGGGACCTGTCCCTATGTATCTGTAGCCTGAGTCAGGGGACCGGACACAGTTGTTGCAACTCTGACCAGGCAAGACTCCCCGAGACGTCGCCCGAGGCTCTGGTATTTCTGTCACCTCTGATTGTACGGAGGCTCTGGTATTAGTTTTCAGTTGTTTTCCATAACCTCTGTGTAAATGAGAGAATGAATGTGTGTATATGTAGTCCCACGGCCAGTAAGCTACGGGGCTTGTGAGAGCTTTCACCCACGGTTCCATGGGAATGTCATAAGGTATAACGGTGATTCATCTCAGAACTAAAAACTCTGAGGTGACCAGGCCCGGGGTTTATATGGGTACACCTTAGCCAAGATGTCCTGAAATATCCCTCTGGGGGCGTGGCCGGGCAGGCATTAGACTGGTCTCCCATCTGGGGGGCACCCAATCTTTGTCTGTCAATCCTATATGTGGTTCTGTCTTTACTGTAGATTCACCAGTTTTGTTAGACTCCTGTTGACTGATATACAGTGGTTTAGACCTGTTACTCTTGAGGTGGATAATGTTCTCCATTGGCTAAGTGACCATTGACTTCAAGGAACTCTGATTAAGTTTACACTCCTGGAAATAACTCTGTTCTCTTTCCTTTTCTTCTTCTTATTCTATCTTTGAGGCCTCATTCTTCCTCTTTTTTCATGTCCGAGAAAAAATTCTGCCCCCAAAGACTTGGGTATAGTTTTTTTCTGTTTTAGGGAATTAAACCTTAAATAAGAAACTACCAGCCCTCTTCACTCAGTTAGGGTGAAAAGGAAGTAATTGTCTCTTCTGTCAAGAAAAATTCAGTGTTGTTATGGGCGTTGCCCAAACACTCACCACAGGTCAGCATAGTGGAACCATCCCAACCGTTGGGAAGTAGGCTGCCACAGTTTAATAGAGACTGATTGGCAAAGCCTTTACAAGACTTACTACTTGCCCTTTTGGGGCTTCTTAGGAAAATCCTATCCTTATCCTTGGCCCCTGCTACCTGTTCCCTTGGCCTGTACCAGAGACAGACCCGTTAATTTGATTATACTTTCCCTATAAGATCTAGCTATAAGGCCGGGTGCGGTGGCTCAAGCCTGTAATCCCAGCACTTTGGGAGGCCGAGGCGGGTGGATCACGAGGTCAAGAGATCGAGACCATCCTGGTCAACATGGTGAAACCCCATCTCTACTAAAAATACAAAAAATTAGCTGGGCATGGTGGTGCGTGCCTGTAATCCCAGCTACTCAGGAGGCTGAGGCAGGAGAATTGCCTGAACCCAGGAGGCGGAGGTTGTGGTGAGCCGAGATGGTGCCATTGCACTCCAGCCTGGGAAACAGGAGCGAACCTCCCCAAAAAAAAAAAAAAAAAAAAAAAAAAGATCTAGCTATAGAGGCACTCTTAAAACCGGTGCTGGGGAAAGCAGAACATAAGTATAACGCCTGCCAAAACTGGAAATACCGCAAAAGCCACAAGACCCGAGTAACCATTGAGAAAAAGTAGAGGAGAAAGGAGAAAGGAGACAGAGAGGAGAGAGGAGACAGAGAGGAGAGAGGAGACAGAGAGGAGAGAGGAGACAGAGAGGAGAGAGGAGACGGGAGAGAAAGGAGACAGGGAAGAGAGAGAGAAAGTAGACAGAGAAGAGAGAAAAGAGAGGAGAGAGGAGACAGTGAGAGAGAGACAGAGAGAGAGACGGAAAGGAGGGAGAGAGGAATTTAATGCTTTGCAGTGTCCCTGTGTCAAGGTGACCAAAAACAGCAGGGGCGGGGAGCTCACAGCCGGCCCAGCAGCTGCGAGCTAAGTTTTAAACTGACACGAAAAGCATTTTTTTTTTTCCTTTCTCTGCTGGCCGCCAGCCCCACCAGGCTTTCAGGCAGGCCACACCACCTCAGGGTGTAGTATTTGTATCCAAAATACGACAAAAAAAGTGTTCTGCCCGCCTTTACTGCAAGTGGCCTGTTAGTACAGTAGCTGAGGTATAGAATCTGCAAATGCAAGGTTGCTGGTTCAAATCCTCAGTGGAGCCAGTTTAACAGAAAAAAAAAAAGCCTCTTGGAAAAATTCAGAAGCTGAAGGCTACAGGATTTTATGTTTAGTATAATTTGTCTTGCCTAGAATTGGCTCTCTCCACAGCAGAACTTTTCCATCTGAATTGGCTTAAAAACAAACAAACAAAAAAACATAGTTAAAACTGGTTCCAGGCCCCCAAGAAAAACCAAATGGGGTCATCTGGCTCCTGGCCCTGCACCCCCCCCCCCAATGCATGACAGCCAGTTTCAAAGCGGGGTTTTCAGGACAATATGGGGAAAAATTAACACCGGGAAAACTTTGCACATTGTGTGAACTAGAGTGGCTGTCGTTTGGAGTGGGGTAGCCTGACACTGGGACCTATGACCCAAAAATCGCCCAGGCTGTATGGAAAATGGTCGCAGAAACTCTTGGACATCTGACCAGTTTCCATACATTAACCAATGGTGGGATTTAGTCCAACAACCCGCTCCGTGGCTGAAATGCTGCATAAAACAGGCTGGACTTCAGGTTATGTTAGCTGGCTCAAAAAAGGTCCCTACAGCGCTGGCCATTCTCCCCGCCTCAGTAGAGAATCAAGAGTTATCTCCACTTTACTTTAGACCCTCTGGACAGGGGTCCCAGCACCCCCCTCCAGACAGCACTGGTAGCCAGCCCTTACCCTCTGAACAGGGGTCCCAGCTCCCTTCTCCAGACAACACTAGTAGCCAGCCCTTGTCCCCACTGCATACCTGCAGTGGGGCCCCACACGCACCCGGGGCTCTTCTCTGAGAAGTTCACCCAATGGAAGACAGTAGCCAGGGTCACCCATTCTTTGTCCACATCCCCTTTTCCTCAAGTGACTTGTACAACTGGAAGGCTCAGTACCCTCTGTTCTCTAAAAAGCCTCAGGCACTCACAGGACTCCTAGAGTGCGTTCTGCAGACTCACCGCCCCACTTGGGATGACTGTCAGCAGTTACTTCTCATTCTGTTTACCACCGAAGAGAAAAGCAGAATTAGACAGGAGGCCCTTAAGGCCATTATAGGTCTGGTGGAAGGTACAATAGAGGAGAACCGGGACTGAATTAAAGACATTTTTTTCCTCTACCTGACCCCAGTGGGACCCCAACACCTCGGGGTCACCAGGCTCTGAACATTTTTCACTGGTATCTTTTAGCAGGGGTTAAGGGGGTGGCTAGGAGGCCCACACCTGGGCCCATCCTGCTATGTGGGTAACACCCGCCATGGGCACCGAGGAAGAACTGTCCAGACCCCAGGCACAACCAGTGCCTGAAAGATATCTTAGTTTATAGTGATACTACTCAGCTGTTTCCTTTATATAATCCTGCATATAGTTGGAGCTATACTGACACATTTAGTGCTAATTTATAAAGTCCTACTATATAACCATATAGTAGCTTATAGTAGGAGGAATGTCTAGAGCAGTCACAGAGCAGAATCAGTACATAGGAAAACAGCCAGACCATGACAAGAACCAAAGACCCAGGTGGTGGCGTCCCTGCCTGAAAGGTCATATGCTGTATGGCAGGCTTGGAGCAAGAGCCTCTCCTCCTGATAAAGGAGTTGTAGTACCTTGCATCCAGTTCCTGTGGAAAGTAGGCCTCAGGCCTGAGATTCTGGAAGTAACCGAGAGAGAACCCCTCTGGTGTGACCAGTCACAGGGGCTGTACACCCTGTCAGTCTTATCTTGCTTCTGTGCTAGCTCAAAGAATCCTCCCATAAATATCTTAAGAAAAAAGCACAAGTCTGTCAGCTCCCATTACATTAAGCTTACAATAGCCTTCTATTAAAAATCCGTTGAAATCTCCAGCCCCCTACTGCACACGGCCCACCTCCGTGCCTGGGTGACATAATACGGTGGCCCCCTCGCTTGTAACTCTGCCAGCCTCAATTCTGTTCCCCCAGGATGGTAGATTCTACCAGATACAAGGATTATGGTCCTCGAGGCTCTAGGATGGGCTGTCGTTGAGGACACACACCAGGCCACACACTTAGGACAGACAAAACTAACTGAGCTGCTGAGGGCCAGATACTACATTACATGTCTACACGATTTTGTCAGGGAAACTGCAGTTCAATGTGATGTATGTGCCAGGGTAAATCCAGGAGGCAGTAGGTCTAGTCAGGCAGGGATAAGACTTATGGGTACTAGCCGGGGAGAACACTGGTAGGGAGACCTTACTGAAATAAAGCCCCCAGCCTGTGGCTATAAATACCTCCTTGTGTTTGTAGACACCTTCTCTGGATGGTTCAAGGCATTCCCTACTAGGCCTGAAACCACACTGGTAGTAGCAAAAAAGCTGTTACAGGACCCGGTTCCTCGGTTTGGCTTGCCCCTGACTCTGGGATCAGATAATGGCCCTGCATTTACAGCACAAGTTTCTCAGGGCCTGGCCAAGGCCCTGGGCATATCTTGGAAACTACACTGTGCCTATTGCCCCCAGAGTTCAGGGCAGGTTGAAAGGATGAACCAGACAATAAAAGAAACCCTAACAAAGTTCATCCTAGAGACCAGCGAAAACTGGGTCAGCCTGCTTTCTTTTGTCCTCCTCCGCGTCCGATACACCCCCCTACCAAAAAGGCTTCTCTCCCTTTAAAATTATGTTTGGAAGGCCCCCTCCCTTACTCCCCAGACCCGCGGATGCCATACATGCCGAGGTCCATAACTATACACTCCTTAAGTCCTTACAGGCATTCCAGTCTGTTCAATCCCAGGTGCACCAGCTCATCAGAGACACCCGTCCCACTCCAGTGGACCTCACTGCCCAGCCTAGCCAACGCACCTCTTCCAGCCAGGGGACTCGGTCTTTGTTAAAAGATTCACCACCTCCGGCCTCACCCTCATTGGAAGGGACCCTACACAGTCATCCTGACCACCCCCACCGGACTTAAAGTGGATGGCCTAACAGCCTGGATTCAGCACACCCACGTCAAGACCACCCTGCGGGAAGGACAATGGAGCATCCACCACTCCTACCTCGATTCACTAAAGCTAAGACTTACACGCTCGCTCTTCACGGTCACCACCTTCGCCTCTCTAATCTGTACTGTCAACCCAGATAGACGACCCCCCTTAAAACCCCGTCCCAACCTAACCACCCTATAGGGCCAAATGCAGGAATTGTACTGCCCCAGATATTTCCTTCCCTTGCTGCCATCACCCCCTTAACTGAGGAAGCCCCCTTCTCTCCACTATTACTCCCTTCGCTCAGCCCCAACAACCCTAACTTTAACTATGGAAAGCCTTAACTCCTAGATTTATTGTCTTCTACCCACCACCTACTTAACCTTACCAACCCAAGTTTTGGTATAGACTATTGGTTATATTTAAATCCTCAGGCCGGGCGCGGTGGCTCAAGCCTGTAATCCCAGCACTTTGGGAGGCCGAGGCGGGTGGATCATGAGGTCAAGAGATCGAGACCATCTTGGTCAACATGGTGAAACCCCATCTCTACTAAAAATACAAAAAATTAGCTGGGCATGGTGGCATGTGCCTATAATCCCAGCTACTACGGAGGCTGAGGCAGGAGAATTGCCTGAACCCAGGAGGCGGAGGTTGCGGTGAGCCGAGATCGCGCCATTGCACTCCAGCCTGGGTAACAAGAGTGAAACTCCGTCTCAATAAAAAAAAAAAAATAATAAATAAAATAAATAAATCCTCAACCTCCATTTTACACGGGCCTAATGGCACAACTTACTTTAACCCTGTCTAACACTCCATGCTCTGGAAAAATACTCCACTTAACTTTGGGAGATCTCAAGAGAAAGGGTAAATGTTACCACTCCCCTGATTACACCCTCACCAATTCCCCTTACAAACACTTCTGTAATAAGACTCTTCCCCTAAATTACAACGGAACAAATTTTTTCCTAAAACAGGGAGGGCTCTGTGCCGTCCTCAAGGAACAATGCTGTTTTTATGCTAATAAGTCCTAGGCCTTATCCGGGACAGTCTCTCCTTAGACAAAATTTAGAAACCAGAAGACAGCTCCAGGAAGCCTCAGAAAATTGGTATCAAAAATTGTTCTCCTGGTCCTCATGGCTTACTTCCCTGCTTACTGCAATAGCGGAACCTCTAATCCTACTTATTACTAGGACTTACGATTGGACCTTGCCTCCTAAACCAATTACTCAACATAATCCAGTCAAGAATCAACTCTGTAAAACTAATGGTCCTTAGATTCCAATACGAGCCCTTGTACCAAACTGAGCAGCCCCTCCAAGTACAAAAATCAATGATTTGATTCAATGTACATAGAAATGGGGGAATGTGCCATAGCTAACCCAGAGTTAGAACCTAAGCAACGCGATCTTAAACCCTGTACATTGCAAGCACCAAGAAACCGGTTTTTTCCAAAAATAAGTTGTAATTGCTGCCCCGTTTCCTTTGTGATAACTGTTTGCTGCCCTGTTTTCCTTGCAGTAACTGCTGACCTTGGCTTCTGTAAATAAAAACAGCTAGCTTGCTGTAAAGTTGCTTATCCTGCATCCCCTCACCCTCTCGGTCCTAAAACCAGGATGTGGTTTTTCAGTTTACAAACCCTGCTTCCCCATGAGCTCGGGGCCGTGGGTTGGAGAGACGTGAGTCCTCTGTGGCCGCCGGCAATAAAGACCCTGCAATTTGGCATACTTTTGTCTTGGTGTTAATTTTTTATACTCGATCTGGTATAACAGTATCATTAAAGTCTCACTATCCATTACACCAATCATCCCTTAAACTGAAATCCCTTTCCACAGGCTCTCATGACACCATAAAGCAGGTTCCCTATTCAAATAAGGCATAGGCTGGATTCTGTGGCTCACACCTGTAATCCCAGCACTTTGGGATGCTGAGTCATTGGGAATGCTTGAGGCCAGGAATTCAAAACTAGCCTGGGAAACTTAGCAAAACCCTGTCTTCACAAAAAAAAATTTTTTTTTTTTTGAGACGGAGTTTCGCTCTTGTTACCCAGGCTGGAGTGCAATGGCGCGATCTCGGCTCACTGCAACCTCCGCCTCCTGGGTTCAGGCAATTCTCCTGCCTCAGCCTCCTGAGTAGCTGGGATTACAGGCACGCACCACCATGCCCAGCTAATGTTTTGTATTTTTAGTAGAGACGGGGTTTCACCGTGTTGACCAGGATGGTCTCGATCTCTTGACCTTGTGATCCACCCGCCTCGGCCTCCCACAGTGCTGGGATTACAGGCTTGAGCCACCGCGCCCGGCACAAAAATTTTTTTAAATTAGCTAAGTGTGGTGGCACATTCCTGTCTCAGTTACTTGTAGGCTGAGGCAGGAGGCTTGCTTGAGCCCAGGATTTCAAGGCTGCAAGGTGGGGTGGCCAGGTAAGGTGGCTCACGCCTGTAATCCTACACTTTGGGAGGCCAAAGTGGGTGCATCACTTGAGGTCAGGAGTTTGAGACCAGCCTAGCCAACATGATGAGACCACCCCCACATCTCTTCTAAAAAAGTACAATAATAAAAATTAGTCTGGTGTGGTTGTGCACTTGTAGTCCCAGCTACTGGGGAGGCTGAGGAAGGAGAATCACTCGAATCTGGGAAGTGGAGGTTGCAGTGAGCTGAAATGAGAGAACTGCACCCCAGCCTGGGTATCAGAGCAAGGCCCCTCTCAAAAAAAAAAAAAAAAAAAAAAAAAGTAAAGTGCTGGGCATGGTGACTTATGCCTATAATCCTAGCACACTGGGAGGCCAAGGTAGGGGGATCCCTTGAACCCATGGATTTAAGACCAGCCTGAGCAACATAGCCAGACCACATTTCTACACACATACACACAGCCCACAAAAATTAGCTGGGTGTGGCAGCACATGACTGTAGCCCTAGCTACTTGAGAGGTGGAGGAAGATGAATCACTTGAGTCCAGGAGTTAAAGGCTGCAGTGAGCTATGGTTGCATCCTTGTCTGCTTGTCTGGGTGACAGAGCCAGACCCTGTCTCCAAAAAAAAAAAAAAAAAAAAAAAAAATGGGCCGGGCACGGTGGCTCAAGCCTGTAATCCCAGCACTT
>NW_022437011.1:9128617-9160145 GCF_009761245.1 Sapajus apella | reverse complement strand
GAGGCGGAGGTTGCGATGAGCTGAGATCGCGCCATTGCACTCCAGCCCGGGGAAAAAGAGCGAAACTCCGTCTCCAAAAAAAAAAAAAAAAAAAATCAATCTTGAGTAGAGTTGGTGATTAAGAAAGTAGTTGGGATCTAATTGCTCTGTGATGTTTTTAATTTTCCTATTATGTAGGAAAACAAACTCTCCCATTTAAATCTCAAAAGCCAAATAGCCAGTGAGAAGCTGCTACTTCTGATTTAACCACCCTGTCAAAGTTGAGCAAACTGAAATTGGTCCTGTTTTTGACAGGCAGGGGCAAGGAGTGAAACTTGGAAAGCGTTTTGTCCTAATCAAAGGTAGGATTCCTGCTGCTATTTGTGTATACCCTTTTGGATCAGGTCCTTATAAAAAATTCTTCATAAATATTGCAATATATGAAGCATGATATCATTGTTCATAGAAAGGTTATTAATCCTGTACCTAATACCAGGTACTTTCAACCCAAGTATACAAATCCTGCTGAAGTGAGATGTTTATTGACTCGTCTACCATACTCAATAGACTACCCCTTCCTTTAAAAGCGTCTACTCTTTTCACTAATCTTTTCTTTTTTTTCCTTTGAGACGGAGTTTTGCTCTGTGCCAGGCTGGAGTGCAGTGGCGTAATCTCGGCTAACTGCAACCTCCGCCTCCTGGGTTCAAGCAATTCTCCTGCCTCAGCCTTCCGAGTAGCTGGGACCACAGGCGCACGCCACCACACCTGGCTAATTTTTTGTATTTTTAGTAGAGATGGGGTTTCACCATGTTGGCCAGGATGCTCTCGATCTCTTGACCTCGTGATCCCCCCGCCTCGGCCTCCCAAAGTGCTGGGATTACAGGTGTGAGCCACCGTGCCTGGCCTCTCTTCACCAATTTTCATATCCCCTACCATATATTTGACTTCACAGAGTTCTTAAAATGGTATGGAAATTACAACTTTCTAAGGCTATAATTGACAATTCAAAGAGGCCAGGAATGGTGGCCTACCAGTATTATCCCAGCACTTTGGGAAACCATGGTGGGTGGATTATTGGAGTCCAGGTTTGAGACTAGTGTGGGCAATATGGCAAAACTTCTCTACAAAAAAACCCACAAAAAGTAGCTGGGTGTGGTGGCGTGCACCTGTAGTCCCTGTTACTCTAGAGGCTGAGATGAAGGGATCACCTGAGCCTGAGAAGGTGGAGGCTAGTGAGCCATGAGCGCACCATGGCACTTCAACCTGGGTGACAGGTGAGACACTGTCTCGAAAACAAAAAACAATTAAACTTCAAAGTCAGGACAGGGCCGAAAACTCCAGGATAAATCCTTTAAAATTAATATAATTGGGCTGGGCGAAGTGGCTCACACATATAATCCCAGCACTTTGGGAGGCCAAGGCAGGTGGATCACCTGAGGTCAGGAGTTCAAGACCAACCTGGCCAACATGGTGAAACCCTGTCTCTACCAAAAAAAATTAGCTGGGTGTGGTGGTGCATGCCTGTAATCCCAGCTACTCAGGAGGCTGAGGCAGGAGAATTGCCTGAACCCAGGAGGCGGAGGTTGCGGTGAGCCGAGATCGCGCCATTGCACTCTAGCCTGGGTAACATGAGTGAAACTCCGTCTCAAAAAAAAAAAAAAAAAAATTACAAAACTTTTATGTTTAGCTAAAAATAAAGGATAACAGCATCTATAGCTCTGGAAGCGGTTGTCTCCCATAAACGATTTTTTTAAACGGTGACTATTTTTCCTTTAATTTTAGCTTTGGAAAGAATAGCAGAATCAGCACCTGAGGCAACAGTAACCAAACCAGGCAGCATCTGGTTACAATGACCTACCACCGACACATCTTCAGTTAAAGTTCTCAAAGCTTGATCTGACATTGCAATCACCTGAGAGCTTGTTAAAAATGCAAATTATTGGCCGGGCGCGGTGGCTCAAGCCTGTAATCCCAGCACTTTGGGAGGCTGAGGCGGGTGGATCACGAGGTCAAGAGATCGAGACCATCCTGGTCAACACAGTGAAACCCCGTCTCTACTAAAAATACAAAAAATTAGCTGGGCATGGTGGTACGTGCCTGTAATCCCAGCTACTCAGGAGGCTGAGGCAGGAGAATTGCCTGAACCCAGTAGGCGGAGGTTGCGGTGAGCCGAGATCGCGCCATTGCACTCCAGCCTGGGTAACAAGAGCGAAACTCCATCTCCAAAAAAAAAAAAAAAAAAAAAGCAAATTATTGGATGTGAGGGTGATCTGGCTGCGACATCTGTCACCCCACTGATTGCCAGGGTTGATTTGGCTGATCTGGCTGGCTGGACAGCTGCCCCCTTCCTTCCTCACCGCTCGAAGTGTGCCCCTCCCGACGCTGCGTGGTGTGTCGAAGAGGACAATCCCCAATAGAGGAGGACCAGTCTTCCATCAAGGGTATACAAGTAGCTGCATTCCAGTGAGAACCTCCAAACAAGCTCTCAAAAATGCAAACTGGTTGGGTGCGGTGGCTCAAGCCAGTAATCCCAGCACTTTGGGAGGTTGAGGCAGGGAGATCACTAAGTCAAGAGATGGAGACCATCCTGGCCACGATGGTGAAACCCAGACTCTACTAAAAATACAAAAATTAGCTGGGCACGGTGGTGAGCGTCTGTAATCCCAGCTACTAGGGAGACTGAGGCAAGAGAATTGCTTGAACCTGGGAGGGGGAGGTTGCAGTGAGCTGGGATCATGCCACTGCACTCCAGCCCGGTGACAAAGCTAGACTTCGTCTCAAAAAAAACACCAAATTACCAGTACCCAACCCAAACTTAGTAAGTTTAAAAATCTGGCAGGGAGCCAGCAATGCTTTAACCTGTAGGTAAATTTAATTCAGACAAATATTTGAAAATCATTGGTTCTAAAGGAAAAAAATTCCCGTAACTGTTTCTGCACCAGTGTTGACTCTAAGAATCTTTTTTTTTGAGACGGAGTTTCGCTCGTTACCCAGGCTGGAGTGCAATGGCGCGATCTTGGCTTACTGCAACCTCTGCCTCCTGGGTTCAGGCAATTCTCCTGCCTCAGCCTCCTGAGTAGCTGGGATTACAGGCACACGCCACCATGCCCAGCTGAATTTTTGTATTTTCAGTAGAGATGGGGTTTCACCATGTTGGCCAGGATGGTGTCGATCTCTTGACCTCGTGATCCACCCGCCTCGGCCTCCCAAAGTGCTGGGATTACAAGCGTGAGCCACCGCGCCCGGCCGGACTCTAAGAATCTTGACCATATTGCTTAAGGGTCAAAGTGGTAGGGTGCTTCAAACCCAGCTAGCTCAACAATGAGGAGGATCCTTTGTCAGGGTTTAAAACAACCTAAAACTCATTAACACTGAATACCCAGGCTTTCAGCTACACTAAACTTTATCTACCATGGAAGGCAATCAACTGACTATATCCAGAGCTGCTTCTGCCCTAATGCCAGTTATACTAAACAGCATATATGCTGCTCCGCAGTGTTCCAACAGACTATTACATACCACGAGCTGCTTTTGTCACAATCTTTAGGCTGACAAAAAAATCCACTGTCAATAAAGCTGAAGTAAAAAATGAAGTACACTCTTCTCCCTGTATAACCATAATACCTGCCACAACACTCAATAATTCACCATTTCCTTTTCCAGTCCCCATCACCTTAAAAAAAAAGGTGTAACCTGTCCTTAGGGAATTCTAATAATGGCTATTTCTAAAAAGTTCCTCAGAATGAATGTTACCACTTAAAATCACTGGAGGGGCTGGGTGCCGTGGCTCATACCTATAATCCCAGCATTTTGGCAGGCCAGGCAGATCACTTGAGGCCAGGAGTTTGAGACCAGTCTGGTCAACATGATGAAACCCCATCTCTACTAAAAAATAAAAAGATTAGCCAGGTATGGTGGCATATGCCTGTAGTCCAAGGTTGAGGCTGAGGCAAGAGAACTGAGCAGAGATCACGTCACTGCACACCAGCCTGGGCGAGAAGTTTCAAGAAAAAGTCTCAAGGTATTAATGTACACACATGGTTGGAAATTCATAATCCTTAGTATAACATTATTTCAAACAATCTTATTTTTAGGATGCTCAAGACAATACCAAAAGCTATCCACTTGAAGTCTTATAAAGGACACACTCAGACCCCAAATTTACCAGCAATGGGTCAAGTATAAAGTATTGTAAAACAAACTCAAGGTATTTCTGAACGTTTCATTCACTTTTGTAGGATAATGTAAGGTTAAACTAAGGGCTGAAATATCTGCAGGAAAAATGTTCTTAACAGCAAATTTAAGTAGAGGTTTGTCTTTCTGAGGAGAAATTCATGGGGAAAAAAAAAAGTAGAGGTTTGTCATAATCTGAGATATGGCTTTTACAGATTTATCACTAACAGCTTATTTATGATTTCTGACTTCTAAATACTCTCATATGCACACAATAAAGTAAACAAAGCATTCTTTCCTTCAACGTACTAAATCCAGCAAAGTAGAAGCTATGAAAAAGCCATCAATGACAAGAAACACTGAAGAACTCCACTGTGTACATAATGCTTTCTGTAGCTGCTGTTAGTTAAAATTGGAATTAAACAGAAGTGGGTAAAATTAGTAAAGGCTAAAATTTAATTGCAGAAGTAAACTGGCAAGGATTTTTTGTGCATGTCACATTAAAATCATCACCTGCCTTTAAATGGGACAGACCATAAGATTTATACAACTATTTGAAATATAATACATTTGGTTGTCTGAACATTTGAGACAATGCCTATCCTGTTCTTGTCAATTTTTCAAAATTAAAACTTTGGGCCGGGTGCGGTGGCTCAAGCCTGTAATCCCAGCACTGTGGGAGGCCGAGGCGGGTGGATCACGAGGTCAAGAGATCGAGACCATCCTGGTCAACATGGTCAAACTCCATCTCTACTAAAAATACAAAACATTAGCAGGGCATGGTGGCACGTGCCTGTAATCCCAGCTACTCAGGAGGTTGAGGCAGGAGAATTGCCTGAACCCAGGAGGCAGAGGTTGCGGTGAGCTGAGATCACGCCATGGCACTCCAGCCTGGGTAACGAGTGAAAACTCCGTCTCAAAAAAAAAAAAATTAAAACTTTGGTTTTTTGGCCAGGCACGGTGGCTCAGGCCTACAGTTCCAGAACTTTGGGAGGCTGAGGTGAGCAGATCACTTGAACAACATGGCAAAGCCCCATCTATACAAAAAAACCAAAAATTAGCCAGGCAAAAGTGGCATAAGCCTGTAGTCCCAGCTACTCGGGAGGCTGAGGTAGAAAATCACTTGAGCCTGAGAGGCTGAGGCTGAGGCTGAGGCTGCAGTGAGCTGACTGTGCCACTGCACTCCAGTCTGGGTGACAGAGCAGGACCCTGTGTCAGGGAAGAAAAAACAAATTGTTTACAATATATAATCCAATATACCAAGACAAAATAATTATGTTTCAAAACATAATTATTTTGAAAGGCTGGCACAACTAACTCTTGTTCATCCATATTATTTCCAATTGTACTGTTAAGCACCAACATGTCTAAACACAAGCTTTTGCTATTTGTTCACCTGTAGCATTTCTAATTCATAAGGTTTTTTTAGACTACAAATGGCCTCACTTTTAATTATGTAACAGGAACAAGAAATCCACCAGCACCAAAAATTTTAAAACTTAGGTCTTTAGCGGCAGTCTTTAGTACACTCGCTATAGATTTAAAAGTAATCAATTGTTAAAGCATGCACAAAGTTTAAGAATGAATAAAAACCACAACTGACAAATATGTTGGTTAACATTCCAAACATGTATAACCAATAAACATGACCTAAGGTTTTTATTGGTATTCACTTCAGTAACTTGAATCCACAGATATAAGCAGTATATAACCAGAAAGTTACAAGTAAACACAAATTATACATGCAAATTTCTGTTCACAAAGGTCACATGTGCAGGTACATGAATTAGAAGCGTGCATCTAGGATTATGGCCAAACTGTTTTTAAAATGCAGAAATGTAAAATTACATCTTGAAAATATGAAGAGATGGTCTACACACTTCAAAAATTAAATGTTGCTTATACCAGAGATGTATGACAATTATGGGATTCAAGTGACAAGCAATAAGATCTCAAAAATTAATACTGGTCAAAGAGAACGGGAATATTTTTACATTTCACTGAAAATACATTGACTACTAGAATACAAAATCTAGCAGGAACTCAGGGAAAAAAATTACAAAATCTAAAGCCAATTACTTAATATTTCTTATTACCTAAACAACAGCATGTCATCAACAGAAAACTGCACCTGCATCTGAATTGCCAATCTCACATTAATGAAGTTCTCCAAAAATGAAATGCACCAAAACAGGTTGAAACTCCAAATGAAAAGTCTGCAAGGCTCAGGTTAAAATATGGAATGTTTCAGATGAAAGTAATAAAAATACTATTAATTTTGTTCTTTATTGAATGGAACAAAATGTTGACATTTCTTTGAAACTTGGAACTACTAAATTTCATTTTTCCAAATGGTTCTACATTTTTTTCTTAGTGGTGCAAGTTGTCTTAAGTATTAGCTTACAAAGTCAATCTCTACAAAGTACTTCGGTCTGTTGCCATTCTGATAAAACAAAAACTATTCATTAACTTAACTGTATGCATTTTTTTTTTTTTTGCTATAACACTTAACACATGAACAGACATCTATTATTTCTCCACTAAAACAAAAGAGTACAATAATTTTCTTCTAACTATCAGTATTGTATTTAAAAAAGGTTAACATTAAAAACAAAGAACCATTATTTTCTTTGAACTCATTTAATCTTCTTGCACATCTTAAGTTTCCTTCTTCTGTCTGCGTTCTTCTGCCAATTTATTCAGAAATTTCTAAAAAGAAAAAGAATTACAGCAATTAAGTCACCTAAGAGAAACATGGCAAAATAGATTACTTCCAAAATAAAATATCCTATATATCCAAGTTTAGGGACTTAAACTATAATTTTGTCAATATTTTCAACAATTAGTTAATCCTTGTTAGTATAAGGAATGGGAAAAAAGTGGTAAAAGGTTAAAAATGGGTATTTCAAATATTGTAATTAACCCTAATTTTTAGAGATGACAAAACAAACACGACAGTCACAATGAACTGACACTATCCCCAAGAACAACTATCGGTTTAAATGACATGCATTTTTATTAAATGCTTTTCTTTTTTTTTTTGATATAGAATCTCATTCTGTCGCCCAGGCTAGAGTACCGTGGCGTGATCTCAGCTCACTGCAACCTCCACCTGCCTCAGCCTCCTGAGTAACTGGGATTACAGGCAACCGCGACCACGCCCAGCTAATTTTTTTTGGTACTTTTGGTAGAGATGGAGTTTCACCATGTTGGCCATGCTGGTCTCAAACTCCTGACCTCAGGTGATCGGCGCACCTTGGCCTCCCAAAGTGCTGGGATTACAGGCATGAGCCACCACATCCAGCATCAATGCACTATTCATGAAATCAGCTGAACATTTTCTTGCAAGGCCAGCAGTAAATATTTTAGACTCATTGAGCCATTCAGTCTTTCTTGCAATGATTCAATCCAGCACTCAGTTATAAATTAAAATAAATATAGATGACACATAAATGATTATGGCTGTGGGTTCTAGTAAAACCTTATAAAGCAAATAAATGAGCCACAAGTGTAGCTCGCTGAACCATGCCATTAAACCTGTGACTTCAAGAGTCCCTAGACATTAGAGCACCGTTAAAACACTAATGAAAGTACAAAAGACATATTCAAAAATCTGATCTAAAATTTCCAAAGTTTCTTTCCATCTCATTGGAATTTATCAACTTTATTATACTTAATGGAAAACAGTAAGAATTAAATGCCATTATATCCTTTAAAAGAAAATGAAAAACAAAACCCACAAACATCCAGTTACGAAATTATCAGTTCTAGCCCAACCAACATGGTGAAATCCTGGCTCTACTAAAAATACAAAAATCTGCCAGGTATGGTGGTGTGTGCCTGTAATCCCAGGTACTCAGGAGGCTGAGGCAGGAGAACTGCCTGAACCCGGGAGGCGGAGATTACAGTGAGCTGATATCACACCACTGCCCTCCAGCATGGGCAACTGAGCAAGACTCCGTCTCCCAAAAAAAAAAAAAAAAAAAAAAAAAAGTATCAATTTACCATTAGCAAGTTACTGTATTGCTTAATAGTAAAGTTTCTTTAAAATATAAAGAAATAATAAAAGGAGCCACAAGCACCTCGCAATCTTTTATATTTTTTACATATTCTTCTTGGCAATACATATAGTTTTTGACCCCAAACAGCTTAAAAACAAAGCAGATAAAAATACTTGTACTACTTTGGTGCCACCACTGCAAATAACCACCATTCTTTCTTCATATACAGATGGTAAGAGGCATACAATGGCAAAAAGCTTTTACATTTAAAAAAAAAAAAAAAATTAATACACAGCCAAGAACCTGAATCATTTCCAAAATTAAAAGATTACATTTAACCATTTAAACCATTTAGTCAACAGAGGAAATGTCTAATGATTGAATAACTATAGTTAACTTATTATAGGAGGCGTGAAAACCCAAGGTATCTACAATTGAGCTGTTTAGTAACTACTTTTAAGCTTCAGTCACTATTTCAACAGATAGTACAAAGAAGCTGATAATTACAAAACAAATTTCAATATATCTCAGTAGGAATTAATTTTTTTTGTTTTTTTGAGATGGAATCTCACTTTATTGCCCAGGCTGGAGTGCAGTGGCAGGATCTCTGCTCACTGCAACCTCTGCCATGTGGGTTTGAGCGATTCTCCTACTTCAGCCTCCCGAGTATCTGAGATTAGTGGCAGCTGCCACCAAGTCTGGCTCATTTTTGGAATTTTAGTAGAGATAGGCTTTCACCATCTTGGCCAATCTGGTCTTGAACTCTGGACTTCATGATCCATCCGCCTAAGCCTCCCGGAAGTGCTGGGATTACAGGTGTGAGTCACTGCACCGGGCCAGGGATTATTCTTCAGTGATATTGTGGTTTATGTATTTATGCTTTTGATCTTTATATACTTTCAGTCATAAAAATAACTGAAGTGTCACTATTGTCAATGTTAAAAATTATTTAATGTAGCCGGGCACGGTGGCTCAAGCCTGTAATCCCAGCACTGTGGGAGGCCGAGGCAGGTGGATCACGAGGTCAAGAGATCGAGACCATCCTGGTCAACATGGTGAAACCCCGTCTCTACTAAAAATACAAAAAATTAGCTGCGCATGGTGGCGCGTGTCTGTAGTCCCAGCTACTCAGGAGGCTGAGGCAGGAGAATTGCCTGAACCCAGGAGGCGGAGGTTGCGGTGAGCCGAGATCGCACCGCTGCACTCCAGCCTGGGTAACAAGAGCGAAACTCTGTCTCAAAAAAAAAAAAAATAATAATAATAATAATAATAATAATTATTTAATGTAAAGGGACATGCCACTTTTAGTATTCAGACTCCCAGCAACTTCCAAATTAGAAAGTATAGCCCAACAACAATTTAAGAGTGCCTGAATAATTCTATCACATATTATATGGTTAGAAAACACTAAATTGTTACATAATAAGGGTA
Source organism: Sapajus apella (assembly GCF_009761245.1). Classification (NCBI taxonomy): domain Eukaryota; kingdom Metazoa; phylum Chordata; class Mammalia; order Primates; family Cebidae; genus Sapajus; species Sapajus apella. The sequence goes on along the minus strand of NW_022437011.1, from coordinate 9,150,561 downwards.
AACTATGAGAAGATGCTCAATAGATGTTTTGATAATCCATCAATAAAGAAACAAGGAGGAGAGGGGAGGCTGGGAGCAGTGGCTCATCCCTGTAATCCCAGCACTCTGAGAGGCTGAGGCAGGCGGATTACCTGAGGTCAGGAGTTCAAGACCAGACTGGTCAACATGGCGAAACCCCATCTCTAGCAAAAATACAAAAATTAGCTGGGTGTGCTGGTGCATGCCTGTAATTTCAGCTACTCAGGAGGCTGAGGCAGGAGAATCTCTTGAACCTGGGAGGCAGAGTTTGTAGTGAGCAGAGAATGCTCCATTATACTCCAACCTGGCTGACAACAGTAAAACTCCGTCTCAAAAATATATAAATAAATAAGAGATAAATAGATAAAATGAAAGAAAGAAAAGTTATCTTCAGGATAAAGCACTGCACTGAGTCTACAGAGAACACTATGCATATTTTACTTATATATCCCATTTATTTCCGTAAGTTGTTTTCACCAAAGAACTCTCCTCTTTTATATTGTCTTACCTTTAATTTCTGATAATGAGGAAGGCTGCTGCAGTGAGTATTCTTTGCAACTTCTTCATTTGTATAAAAGAGTGAACACAGCTTACAGTAAAACCCTGTTTTAGGTATCACATAGTCTATACCTAGAAACACAAACATACATTCTTACAAATTAAACTGAAGATTTTATTTAGTACTCACAATTTTTTACCTGTCAACATAATTTAAGTGAGACATGTTTGTGAAAAGTCCAATACACCCTAAGATAAAAATCAGAAACAAAACCAGAACCATATTTTGCTATTACCTAATTGATGTTTGAGGTCCCACCTAACTGTATTCTTAAAAGGAAATATAATACAGAAAAACAAAAGAAAAAGCACGTGCAATTTGCAGGACATTTTATGAGGAGAAATAGGAACATATTGTGGAATGACAACATAAAACGATACCATATCAGAGAGATGCGTAAGAGGTAAAGATAATGTATCAAGATTTATAAATTGTTTCCCATAGAAACGAAGCAAATTTAAAATGCTATCACAGCTTATGTAAGACAAACTTTAAAATCTTATTTTGAAACCTAAGAATTTGTTTTGGGGAGAGTAAGGAAGGCGAAGAACAAAACACTTAAATCTCACCAACAGGAACGTTGGGCTGATATGGTCCAATTCTATACTCATCTGGGATTGTATAGTCCTCCTTGTTCTCATCACTTTGACCATCTGCATTTTCACTTGTATCTTTGTTGGGATCATCAGCGTTCTCAGCAGATTCAGCACCTGGTTCTGTGTTTTCCTCATTTTTAATTCCATTTTCCAACGCTGCTTCGTTTTCTTGATCAAGTTCCTCGATCTTGTCCACCTTAATTTCAACCAAACCATCATCATTTTTGTCACCAGATTTAAATGTCATGCCCGATTTACGAAGTTTCTGAAGTTCCGAATCGTCCTCATCACCAACCTCATCTAGAGTGACAAAACCTTCCATACTCCCTGGGAACCGACGCTGTTAAGAAAGACAAATTTACTCTGCAACAATTATCCCGCAGCATCCCTTCTGTTTGCTTTACTTGAAGGGAATAGGATAGCGTCTTTGTCTTTATTCATTGTCAAAATAGTGACTTCTTCTTTTCTCTCAAAAATTTACTGTTAATTTGAAAAATAATTTAGCTTATTTAAAGCTAAAAAAAATGGAAGGTCTGCCTCACACGAAGAGCAGAAATTAAATAAGGATATTCATATTTTACCTTTTCTGACAATATAATGCTGCTAGGGAAATGTGTAAAAAATTTGATTTGGTAAAGTTGAGTAATGTCCTTTGCAAGACAGTATATTACAATATACCTACTCTTTAGAGCAACCACTCAGTTTGAAATAGTGTAATGGTTAAAAAAAAAATCAAGCTGCCGGGCGCAGTGGCTCAAGCCTGTAATCCCAGCACTTTGGGAGGCCGAGGCGGGTGGATCATGAGGTCAAGAGATCGAGACCATCCTGGTCAACATGGTGAAACCCCATCTCTACTAAAACTACAAAACATTAGCTGCGCATGGTGGCGCGTGCCTGTAATCCCAGCTACTCAGGAGGCTGAGGCAGGAGATTTGCCTGAACCCAGGAGGCGGAGGTTGCGGTGAGCCGAGATCGCGCCATTGCACTCCAGCCTGGGTAACAAGAGCGAAACTCCGTCTCAAAAAAAAAAAAAAAAAAAAAAAAAAAAATCAAGCTCTGGGCTGGGCACAGTGGCTCACACCTGTAATTCCTGCACATTGGGAGGCTGAGGCAGGCAGATCAGATCGCCTGAGGTCAGGAGTTCAAGACCAGCCAGGCCAACATGGAGAAACCTCATCTCTACCAAAAATAAAAAACTTAGCTGGGTGGGCACCTGTAATTCCAGGTACTTGGGAGGCAGAGGTTTGCAGTGAGCCTAGATGAAGCTGCTGCACTCCAGCTTCGGGGACAGAGCAAGACTCCTTCTCAAAACAAAAACAAAACAAAAAAACAAAAAAACCACCACACAATTCTGAAGAATGACTGCCTAGGTCTAAATTTTGGCTCTGTGTCTTTTAAGCAGTATGGGATTATTTAACTTCTCCATACTTCAATTTCCTCATTTATGGAAGGGAGATAACAGTATGAACTGCATATGGTTATGCTGAGAATTAAATTAATAAATGTGTATATATAAAGAATTTACAAAAATGTATGGCACTGAATGTCATAAATGCCAGTAATTATTAGCTTTTACAAATGTAAACATAACGATTGGCTCTAGTTAGAAAAATAAATGAAGTTACTTGACCAAGCCATCAAACAAAAACCCAGAGGTAAATACTGGTTTTGAGTTGAATGTTGCATAAAAGGAACCAATGGAATATGGAATAGGATGCCAAAAATCTCATTTCACTCAACTTTGTTTTTCTTGAGACAGAGTCTCGCTCTGTCACCCATCTTTGCTGTCAGCCAGGCTGGAGCGCAGTGGTGTGATCTCAGCTAACCATAACTTCTGCTTCCTGGTTTCAAGAAATTCTCCTGCTTCAGTGTTCCAAGTAGCTGCTACAGGCGTAGCATACCCCGCTGTTTTCTATTTTTAGTAGAGAGGTTTCACCATGGTGGTCTTGAATTTCTGGCCTCAAGGGATCTGCCGGGCCTCCCAAAGTGCTGGGATTACAGGCATTGAGCCACCTTGCCTGGCTCACTCCAACATTTAATTAAAGAGCCATTTAACACAAGGAGTTTGCCTCAAAGACATTTTAATGCCTTACTCCTTAAGCTAGGCAGTCAGCACAATGAGGGTCCCTTTTGTTTTACTGTTCCTTATACCATGTGTGTATTTTTACATTTATATTCACTTTTTATGTGGCTTCTAAATAACCTATACGTTCAAATACACTTGTTTTAAAAAGTACTAAATCATCTGACGAGGGCTACATTTCTCAAATAGGAAAAATTATTTAATCATTTTTGAATAAAAGGCAAAAGTTTTAACTATCTTGGGCCAGTTAACTCAGTGCAATCTCATGTCCTATTTATTTTTTTTAAAGCTACACTTGAAGGCTACCTCCCTATATACTACCAGTACAATACAGAAACATATGTACTTTGAGTCTTTCTCCCTCATTTTTACTAAAAATTTCCTCTTTGAGCTGGTATTTTTTGCCAACTATAATACAATGCCTTATTTACTTATTGCAGAGTTTAGATTAAAATGCTTACATTCTGGTTCATATTTGATTTATTTTCTGATTTAAATCATGTAATTCCCCTTATCTCACCCTGCTTAGGTAAATACCTTGAAACACTGATCAGATATAATCTTCTATTAAAACAAATCAGTATTAAATCTTTACCTTTTTAAGTTTTTTCTTTGCTGCTGCTGAAGCACTTGCATCTTTTTTCACAGCTTTATCTGAAGATTCCTTTTTCCCATCAGAAGTCACATCACCTAAATTAGCAAGATCGGCCTCGTCCCCCACTGAACTGCCACTTTCTAGCAGTGCTGCTGCTTCTTCTTCATCTACGAGTAGCTCATCTTCAGATTCAAGAAGCATATTAGGTTCCTGCTCTGTCTGGTCATCCTTTGTGTCTTTCTCACCATCGTCACCGGACTTCTCTTCTTGTTCTTTACCTTCGGTTGAACTTTCAGTCTTCTGGGAACCATCAGTCTTAGATTTCTTATCACTTGGAGATTCTTTGCCATCTGGAGAGTAAGATCTTTTCCTGAAATCATAAACACACACCACAATTTATTTGTCGTTTGAAAAAGTAAAGTTGAATATACTCACACATCTGAGAAAAAAAAAAAATGAAATTACCGGGATTTATCTTTTTTCAGTAAATCAATGCCTCTGTTGGGAATCTAAAAGACAAAAGTTTTGCAGAAGTTAAATAAATGTATTAAAATATATTCATTTGCAGAATACACAATTATCCAGTGAATTAATAATTGGAGACAAACCATATAATCAACTCAAGTTTATTCATCCCCATAAACATATCTGAGAACCTAAGCTGCCTACAGTCAGACATTCATCTTTATGACCATAGTCAGAGAAGTGGAAAATAAAACATTTGTGGTAGCAGAACCCTATGAAACCCTTAAAAAGGTAAGAGCAATGAAGGTGTCTCCTTTAGGGAAGACTAGTTTAAAAACTTCTGCTATTAAAAGACCAAGAAAAAAAAGATTATTTTTCAATTATTTATTTATTTCAATAGGTTCATCTCTTTCAACAAACCTACATTTCAATAATCCTGTATTTTTAGCACACAAAAGTATTTAGAAGAATGCTGTGGCTTTAAATACATAAAAACAGACTTTTAAATGGTAACAAATGAAGTACTACATACCCTCAGTACCAGTTTTTTATATTTCTCAGACAGGTCAACCTTCACACATCTCCCCTGAAACCAAAGGGCTTTTTTCAAACAATGGTCAACCATTGCCATTGCATCTTCTCTTGTCTCCATCTCAATAAAAGCCTTAAAAAAAAAAAAAGAAAAGAAACCACAAACCACATTTTATTTTACAAAATTGTATAAAAAATTGTATAAAACCTTATAAAACCTTATTTATTCTACCTACTGGTTAAAAATGTTTAGTTAGTTCTTTTCCTTTTTTTTGAGACAGGGTCTTGTGTCACCCAAGCTGGAATACAGTGGCACAATCTTGGCTCACTGCAGCCTAGATGTCCTGGGCCCAAGCAATCCTCCCACCTCAGCCCCCCAGTAGCTAGGACTACAGCCATGTACCACCATGCCTGGCTAATTTTTTGTAGAGATGGAGTTTCACCACGTTGCCCTGACTGGTCTCGAGTTCCTAGACTCAGGTGATCCTCCTGCCTCGGCCTCCCCAAGTGCTGAGATTGTAGTGAGCCAAGATGGTGCCACTGCACTCCAGGCTGGGCAACAGAGTGAGACTCCGTATTTTAAAAAAAAACAAAAACCCTACTTGTCAGATTTACAAAATCCCCAAGAACCACCGTAGTGCCAAATACCAAATCATCTACATAGACTCTTTCTGCAAGAAAGTAATAATCTTAGAAAATATTAAAATACTGTAAGAAAGATAAAGTCTGAAAGGACACAAACTTGGATTGCTGAATTACAAAAGCGTTAAGACAAAAAAAGATAAATAGAAAAGATGTTCTCCTCCCCCATCTTTTTTTTTTTTTTGATAGTCTCGCTCTGTCACCCAGGCTGGAGTGCAGTGGCGCAATCTCGGCTCGCTGCAACCTCCACCTCCTGGGGTTAAGCAATTCTCCTGCCTTAGCCTCCAGAGTAGTTGGGATTACAGGCACATGCTACCATGCTGACTAATTTTTTGTATTTTTAGTAGACACAAGGTTTCACCATGTTGGCCAGGCTGGTCTTGAACGCCTGACCTCAGGTGATTTGCCTGCCTCGGCCTCCCAGAGTGCTGGGATTACAGGCATGAGCCACGGCGCCCAGTCCCATACTGAAAATTCTAAAATCATTTGGACAAATTGTCTTCTCTAGAACTTCCTTATGTATATTACCTGACTTTTCATCCTCATCAATATGTAATTCTTTATTTTCCCATAGGGCTCAGCAAGCTTGAGGACGGCACTGTCAGAATAGCCAGAATGAGGCAAATTGCTGAGATGTATCACACGTCCAAGCTCTTGCTTTTGATCAAACTTCTGATCTGGCTTTCCTTCAGGTTTCTTTAATAACAACAACAAAAGGACAGATGTGCAATAATAATTAGTCAACAGTTAAGAATATCCTAGTTTTTACCAATTATTTTATTTTTATAGGGACAAGGTCTTGCTACATTGCTCAGGCTAGTCCTAAACTCCTAAGCCTCAGGCAATCCTTCTCACCTTGGCCTCCCAAGGTGCTAGGATTACAGGTGTAAGCCACCACACCGGGCCTCAGCAGTAATGTTAAATAATCAAAGTTAATAAATACTGAAATTATTTATTAAACTGATATACAGCTTGAAAAAATAAACATTACCTTTATTCTTTTATACTTCTGGGATAAATGAACTCTCACTGGCTTGCCAAATACTAACGCTGGTGTGGTTGTATAATAATCCACCGCGGCCTGAGCATCCTCTGTGGTTGCCATTTCAATAAATGCCTGAAATTGTACAAAAAATTACTTCTTTATATTTTTTCCAATCAGCCTTTTCACACTGAACTGAAATTTTTTTCTATAAAAAAACCACTGCCCTAAATCTTTCCAGATATATTTAATCATTAAATAGGAAATATTTTAAAGAATGAAAAAATAAAACAAAACAATGTTGGCCAGGCACAGTGGCTGAAGCCTGTAATCCCACCACTTTGGGAACCAAGGCAGGTGGATCATCTGACGTCAGGAGACTAGCACGGCCAACATTGTGAAACCCCATCTCTACTAAAAATACAATAATTAGCCAGCATGATGGTGGGCGCCTGTACTCCCAACTACTCGGAAGGTTGAGGCAGGAGAATCGCTTAAGCTGGGGAGGCCAAGTCCATTGAGCCAAGACTGTGCCACTGCACTCCAGCCTGGGAGACAGAACAAGACTCTTCTTCCAAACAAAGAAACAAAATAAAACCCCAAATAAAACAATGTTGCCAATTACTATTTTATTATAAAGGCTACCTCACATTAGTCATTCTACTGCATTACTTTATCATTTACTATGCCTACTGGACTAAAAATAATGACTTAACACCATCATTTTGATACAGATCTGATATGGCTTTCCACAGAATTTTCCTTTTACAGCTCTTACAGTAGTATACTAACAATTACTATCTAAGGATCATAATCTATAAAGTTATAATAATCCATTAGTATTCTAATGATTATTATTGACATTTATCAACTACTGGCCTTTTCCTTTACTACATTCCCTATTTGATAAATTTAAGATTACCTTGAGTTTTATTTTTCTAATACAAAATCATTTAATTCTTTTTTGTTTTTTGAGATGGAGTCTTGCACTGTCACCCAGGCTGTAGTGCAGTGGTGAGATCTCTGCTCACTGTAATCTCCGTGTCCTGGGTTCAAGCAATTCTCCTGCCTCAGCCTCCTAAGTAGCTGGGACTACAGATGTGCGCCACCATACCAAGCTAATTTTTTGTGTTTTTAAATATAGAGATGGGGTTTCACCATGTTGGCCAGTATGGTCTTAATCTCCTGACCTTGTGATCGCCCACTTCTGCATCCGCCTCCCAAAATGTTGGGATTACAGGCGTGAGCCACTTCTCTCGGCCAAAATCATTTAATTCTTATAGAAAATATATTAGTGGTATGAATAAATGAATAATACCATTATTTCTACTCATACCTCATTAATTTTATTTAGAATCAGATGATTTGAAATGACTCCAAATGGTTCCACCAGTTGTAATAGCTGATATCTCAAGTTTTTCCCTCGTTGAAAATCCATGATGTGAACAACTCTGCTAGTTTCCTGTCCGTTAGAGGAAAAGAAACAAGAAATTAGGTCTCTTTAAAGCAATATAAAACCAGTTATACGTTAGAACTTTTTATAATCTACAATTAACCAGAAGAGAGTAAGTTAAATAACAACTGGCAACATTCTAGAGAATTTTAAAACTACACATTAAACATCACTGAAGTAAGTTCTGACCATAACCAAATTGTTAAACTACCCCAAAGTGTCAAAACATAGTCTCTGCAGTGATTTTTAAATTATATATTATACACATAACTGGAGAGCAAAGCTTCTAAGATGCTGAATCAAGGTGAGCTCACTGGATATGGGCAGATAAAATTCAATTAAAGTTTTAATTATTAAAGCCATATAAAAACCTGATGGTTTTCAAACTATAGCAATCTTCCTATGAGGACCATAAAACAGATTCAACTAGTAAGGATTTAAGGCAAATGATATTCCTCCAAATTGTAAATACATCAAAAGCAAAAGCTTTTTACTGACCACTCTGCCTTTTTGCATGTGTCTAGGTCCCTGCAGGTTTCCATTTCCAGCACCTTTAAGGGAGGAGAAAGTTTTCAGTCTTGTAATCAATACATTTGCTTAAAGAAACAATTTTACTAAAAAACACATATCTTCCAAACACAAATGAAAAGCTCTTACAAATATATGATTACCATCACTTTTCATGCAATGTTACTTCTGAGTAATATCTGAATGGCTGAGCCTTCTTTCACCTATAATCATTGCCTTTAATCTTCAGTAAGGGGCTGGGCATAGTGGTTTACACGCCTCTAAACCCAGCACTTTGGGAGGCTGAGGACAATAGATCATTTGAGTCCAGGAGTTTGAGACCAGCCTGGGCAACACAGAGAAATCCCTGTCTCAACCAAAAATACAAAAATTAGCCGGGTGTGGTGGCACGCGTCTATAATCCCAGTTACTTGGGAGAGGCTGAAGCATGAGAATTGCTTGAACCTGAGAGGCAGAGATTGCAGTAAGCCAAGATCACACCACTACACTCCAGCCTTGGTGACAGAGTGACACTGTCTCTAATAAATAAATAGGTAAAAATTTTTGGCCAGGCAGTGGCTCACGCCTGTAATCCCAGCACTTTGGGAGGCTGAGGCGGGCAGATGGCCTGAGGCCAGGAGTTAGAGACCAGCCTGGCCAACATGGTGAAACGCCATCTCTACTAAAAATACAAAAATTAGCTGGGCGTGGTGGTGGGTGCCTGTAATCCCAGCTACTTGGGAAGCTCAGGCAGGAGAATCACTTGCACTTGGGAGGCAGAGAGGTTGCAGTGTGCCGAGATGGCGCCCTTGCACTCCAGCCTGGGTAACAAAAGCGAAACTCCATCTCAAAAAAATAAAAAAATAAAATAAAAATAAAAATTTTCAGTAACGGCTACTTAGGGAAAAGTAACATGAATTTTAGATAATTACCCAGATTTCCTCTTGGTCCAACTGCTGGTCCCCCAAGATGAAATGAGGGAGGTGGAGGTCCCAGAATTCCTGGTGCTGGATTTGTAGACTGCTGCAACATGAATGGATCACCCCTAGTAAAGTAAAGACATAAAATTTAAATCATGAAAAAGAAGTCCATTGGAAATAATTAAAATTTAATGTTAAAGCACCCCATGTATGACCACAACTACTTTAATCTTTCAGAGTATATGTGAAGTAACTAGGAAAAAACCTACGTAACAATAAAAGAATACAAATTACTACATATATATTCTAAAAACTGTAAACCAAAGTGAATTTTATCAAACTCTCATTTTCAATAAAGAAATTCTGAGAATATTTTGTTCATGAAATGTTGAAAGTTAAACCTGAATTCCTTACATTGATCTCCTTTACAAATGGTAGCTTAAAAAATTTAACTTACATTGTATGTCCTGTATCATTGTCAGGATTCCATTCTGGGTAGCTTTAAAAAGACCAGAAAATTAACTTTAAAATAAAACTGTCCTTTTCACAAAGCAGCCTTGTTTGGCCTCTAAAATAGAGATCATTTATTAGTAAAGTTATCTGAGAGTCTAAGTGTTAGAAACATAATTTTAAAACATTTCATCTATATATTTCAAAAGAAAAATTTCCAAACTTCAAAATAATCCACATGAATAAGAATAAACTTGTTTCATATTGCTTGCAAATGTAGATAATGTTGAAATTAAGTTTTTCCTGTATTTGTTAAATTGTACGAAGTGTTGCACAAAGAATTAGAAACGTGGGTTACATAGAAACAAGAATAGAGCACAGATTTCCCTTCTCCAATATTAATACCAAGAGCATAGCTGAGTTGTGACATTAGAAAGAAAGAACAGCCCCAACAGAGCTAAGCATATATGAAAATTACAACTCTAGTCAACAATGGGCACTGTGTGCTCCTTAAGCAGGGAGTTTCCTTAGGAATTCCATTTCAAGGTAGCAGCGTGAACTCAAAACCAAAGATCTCAAAAGCAAAAGAACACACCAAGAATTTTGTTGGACAATTATTTAGAATCTTTTAATAACCTACCCTTATTTCTCTGTATCTTTTACATTTTTAGAGCACTTATTATTAAAAATGCTACTGTGAATCCATTGTATATATCAAATACTATCTTTCAACTATGTCTAGTAAAGATTCTTTTGATTTGTATAATGACCAATGTGTATGTATCCTAGAAATGTTAAACAAAATATCATTATTACTGCATCTAATATTCAATATGAAATTTCCAGATCTAAACATTTTACTTGCAGATAGTATTGCCCATACAGTACCACTATGTGATAATAACACTGTGAATATTACAAGTAAATGATGAACTCCCAAAAACCAATAATGGCTGATTCTGATTCACGATAAGGATGTTTTAAAGGTATTTCAAACTCCTACATTTCAAGAAGAAGCTGGCATCGACGACTGTGACTTGCTCCATTGATATGTTGACTCCACTCCTGCAGCAAAGTAAATTAGTAGAATTAACAAAAAATAAAGCTAAAATATTTTCATCTGAACCATTCAAACTCTAGGACATTAATGGCTATGCAGTATCATAGGCTGTACAAACACCTGCCATTCACTATATTGCATTGATTTAATTTAAAACCATTTCTCTGAATCCTTGAAGCTTGATCCTGCCCTCAAATACGCTATGCACATTCTTGGAAAAGCTGGATCACTTGCCAACATACTTAAGAGATTTGACAGGGAAAAGACATAGAGTTAATAAAGATCAAGAGTAGTAACTAATCTTGAGATCAGCAAGGCTTATTAATTTTTACTGTGGACCAAAGTATTCATTGTATGGAAACAGAACTGCTATTTTATAGCACTCTGAATGAGAAAACATCCATGTTTATATCTACCTTTCTAGAAGATATATGCTATAAATGTGAACAATTAGCTAAAAATAGAATCTTTTAGGCAAGGCGTGGTAGTTCATGCCTGTAATCCCAGCACTTTAGGAGGCTGAGGTGGGTGAATCTTTTGAGACCAGGAGTTTGAGACCAGCCTAGTCAACATGGTGATGAAACCCCATCTCTACAACAAATACAAAACTTAGCCAGGCATGGTGGTGCACGCCTCTAGTCCCAGCTACTTGGAAGGCAGAAGCAGAATAATCTCTTGAACACGGGAGGCAGATGTTGCAGCGAGCTGAGATTGCGCCACCACACTCCAGCCTAGGTGACAAAGACTCCATCTCAAAAAACAAAAAAAAACAAAAACCAGAAACTGTAATCACATCCAAGTTTTGAGGATGCTCCAGGTTTACTACCTACTAAATACACAGTGAATGAAAAATACACATGATTAGCATTACCATAAAAAGCTAACATGATTAAACAGGAATGGCTTTTCTAGAAAATGAATCCCATTTACCAAAATATTAAACTCCCTTTATATTTCCCCAAAATAAAGAAGCAAATTTAAGAAATGCCTCTTTCCAAATTTAGGGAGGGAAACATAACATTCTATCATTATTTGCTCTTTCAGGGTTTATTTTAAATTGAAAAAGTAACTCTTATTCAAATAAATTTCCTTTAGAAAAAAAATACAGATATAAATGAGTTAAATTTTCAGGCAATGTAAGAAAGAAGTTAGAAGAAGTGGGCTCTGCTGTTAGACTGTCTAGGTTCCATTTCCAAATTACAGAGATGTGAATGTTTGGCCTGTGTTATTTAAACTGACTGGGACAATAGTCTCATAGGGTTATTGTGAAAAGCAAACGAGTTAATAAAGGTAAACTGCTTATCAGACCCTTGCCAGGCACAGGGAACGTACTAAAAAAAAAAAAAAAAAAAAAAAAAGGCAACTTACTGCACTGAATATAAAGCAGTATTGTTTTCCTGCTTTACAACTATCACTGACGTTTCACAAATTCCCACAAATTGAGGTAATTTCTGTAACACCCACGCTACCCAATACAATTATTTTTAGAATATAAAACATGGTCAGGCAATGTGTTTTTAAAGGGGGGCATCTCACTGAGAGCTAAACTAAATTAAGGTACCAAATTACAAGATACATGCTTTCAAAAAGCTGCAGATTGTTATTTTATAAATTGGATCCTATTTTAAAAAACACACTGGTTTACATTTACATTACAAAAGTTTACATACATTCCTATGCTCTAGTAAAATTATCTAAAATCCTGTGAAAGGCCAGGTGTGGTGGTTCAAACCCATAGTCCCAGCACTTTGGGAGGCAGAGGTGGGAGGATCACCTGAGGTCAGGAGTTCAAAACCAGCCTGGCCAACATGTTGAAACCGTCTCTATTAAAAATACAAAAATTGGCCGGGCATGGTGGCTCACGTCAGTAATCCCAGAATTTTGGGAAGCCAAAGCAGGCGGACTACAAGGTCAGGAGTTCGAGACAAGCCTGGCCAACATAGTAAAACCCCATCTCCACTAAAACACAAAAAATTAGTCGGGCATGGCGACAGGCACCTGTAATCCCAGCTACTCAGGAGGCTGAGGCAGGAGAATTGCTTGAACCTGGGAGGCAGAGTGAACCGAAATCGTGTCACTGCACTCCAGCCCAGGCAACAGTGCAAAACTCTTTCTCCCCCTCAAAAAAAAAAAAAAAAAAAAAATTAGCCAGGTATGCTGGAGGCTACTGGTAATCCCAGCTACTTGCAAGGCTGAGGCAGGAGAATCACTTGAACCTGGGGATGGAAACTGCAGTGAGCCAAGATTATGCCACTGCACTACAGTCTGGCGAAATAAAATCCTGTGAAAGAACTAAGATGGAACTCATCCAAATAGAATAATACCTTCCCAAAAAAAAAAAAAAAAGGATAGTACCTTCCTTAAAATGTTGGAAGCTATAAACTACTATTTCTATGTCTCTCAAGCTAGATTGTTTTTAAAATAATGGCTAATAGCTAAGGAACTCAAGATCTCTCCAGCTGGCTCTATAATCAGCTATTTGGGATATCTAAAGTTTCAACTGGAAAGTAACAGACCACTGACTTGTTGGAGACCATTTTTTAAATGGCTATAAAGGCCAGGCACAGTGGCTCATGCATATAATCCCAGCACTCTGGAAGGCCAAGGCAGGTGCATCACTTGAGCCCAGCAGTTTGAGAGCAGGACGGGCAATAGTGAAACCCGATCTCTATTAAAAACAAAAACAAAAACAAAAAGCAGCTGGGCATGGTGGAGCAAGCCTAGCCTGAGCCTGGGTGGTGGAGGTTGCAGTGAGCAGAGATCATGTAACTGCACTCCAGCATGGGTGACAAGGCGAAATCCTTTCTCAATAAAATAAAATAAAAATACATAGTAAAAGAAAATAAAAATGGCTGTAAGCCACAGGAGCCACAGGTAAAGTTCACAAAACTTAGAAGCCTTGGCTGGGCCTGGCACTCAGGCTTGTAATCCCAGCACTTTGGGATGCCAAGGCAGGAGAATCACCTGAGGTCAGGAGTTGGAGACCAGCCTGGCCAAGATAGTGAAATCCTGTCTCTACTGAAGATACAAAAAAATTAGCTGGGCATGGTGATGCACGCCTGTAATCCCAGATACTTGGAAGGCTGAGGCAAGAGAATTGCTTGAACCCAAAAGGCAGAGGCTGCAGTGAACCAAGATCATGCCATTGCACTCCAGCCTGGGCGACAGAATGAGACTCCTTCTCAAAAAAAGGATTAATTAAATAAATACCCATTAACTTGTAATTCTCTGAACTAAAAATATTCAGATTTTACTGAAAATATCCTTAAGTTCTGGGAGAGGAATAAATGTTATTCTACCAGGCATGCTTCTAATTCATAGGAGCTGGAAAGGGTACATAGCTGAACAGAAATTATATCCAATCCCGATGTTCTTTAAAGGTTCAAACTTACAGGAAAAGTGTGTCTGGTCTTTCAAAGTGATAGGTCAAGATCAGAAAATCACTCACATACCCCCCGAACTCACCCATGACTGATCTGTACTATTGATCTATTACTGTTTGGTTTATGGTGAGGACTAAGTGAAAGGGCTTTATAAAAAATCTATATCCTTGGACTCTACACTGAGATAACTCCTGCAAAAACAGAATAAAGGATTCATGTACTTTTTAAATTCAGACATTTCTGTAGGAAAACTACATTCACCTTGATATATTTGAGATACCTTATAGAAAGAAAAAAGAATTTGGGAAGTGCTTGCAGAATGACAGAAAAAAGTATAACTTAATGACTTTTAATACTAAAAGAAAAAATATTAATATAAACTCAAGTGACAAGACAGCCAAAGGACTGTAGTGGGTAATTTTCTTTAAGTGAAAAGAGGCTGAGAAAGTTTGAGATTGCACAGAAAAGCAATTTGATGTTCTAAAATGACCTAGAAAGAAATAAAAGCAACACCATCACTTAAAGTCAACTAAAAATAATGACACTCCATGACAAATTAAATCATTTTCTACTTAACTTTCTTATTTCACAGTAAGAACTTTTGATCATGTAAACTATTTAACAATACCACTAAGTAAAAAGAACAGATTTTCCAAGTTATGCAGCAATACCAGAGAGCAGGATTAAATGTTTAAAAAAATGTTCATTATCTACTTCCATCACAGAAATTTTCTCTAAGGTCATATCTGTAGCAGTTATAAAATGAGAAGGGTCCACTGCTAAAGTGAATATTTAAATATTTTTTCAATAGAATACGTATACATAGAAAACATAGTAAAGCAACTAGAAATTCAGATAATCCATGTGTTTAAACTTCTTAAAGCTGGTTCAATTTACACATTTAAACCACAGAATTAAACAAAAGGCCTCTAAAATTGTTCTCAAATATACTCAGTTTTTCACAGAATACCAAAACTGGCAAGGACCTAAGTAAGCATTTTTATAGGCTAAAAGTACCTCTTGCACTAGGGTAGGGTATCTTACTCTTGAATCCAAAGTTTCATCAAATATATAAAAACTGCTCTTTTGTTAACTTAGATCCATTTAAGTTATTAGCCTTCTTCAGGAACTAGAAGGTAGCAAAATTTGGAGAGAAAAAAGCATAATCATACATAAAAACAGAAACCTTCCTCTGATATAAGTCCTCTCATCGTTCCGTTGTGTTCCTTTATGATGTCCCAAAAGCTTAATGACTCCAAGTAGCAAAGATTTTAAGTCCCTTAATATCACTCTCATTTGAGACACTGCAGCTATCTATTTCCCTCAGAATTTAGAGATCCTTTCTGAGAACATTGGTCATATTGCCATTTCTCCTATTATGTCCTTATAAACAGGCAAGAAATAATATAGAAAAATTGGAGTCACCAATGTTTAATGAACTTTTTCATTCTATAAATTCACCTGGGACCTAAAATTTGAAGTTTAGTGCTGATCAAAAACTACAATGAATTCCATGATATATTTAGTATAGCCAACAAATTTAGGAAAAGTTGACACACAAAATATATATCAATTAAAATTTGCTGGCTTTATGAGTTTGGGATTATAGTTCTTAATCAAAATACATCTTCTTAAATGTTTAAATGAACCTAAATTTAGCATTTATGTTAATTTACTTTGGTACAGACTAAAGATTAAAAGCCAAAAATACTGAGATCCAAACATAAGAAAAGGGAGTGATTGGTAATACTCCTTGACAGAATATTAAAAACAGTATCATTAATGGTATGATTTAGTCTACTAAAAAAAATCAATACTCACTAAAAAATGCTTATCCAACGATTAGCTATGAAAAGAAAATGACCCTTCCAGATGTTATTGTAAAGAAAAACCCTATAATAGTAACCATCAAATCAATTTCATGGCAGCAACTTGTTCCAGTTAAGTAGAGCACATCAGGAAAAATGGATGGTCACAGATTATAGATCAAGCTAGTGGGGTGCTATAATGATGACTTTAAGTCAACTGCACCATATATTGGGGGGAAAAAAAGTCAGAACGAGTAACACTGAAAAAGTTGAAAGAGAAAGGACAACATATTTAAAAGGGCATTTTGAAAAAGTTCCCATTTTGCCAGATGTGATAATTAAAGCAAAGGAGAATTAGATTTTCTTTTCAAATGGCTATATCAGAAGTCTAAGCCTAACTCAGAAAAAGAATTTGTTTATGAGGAACACAGAACAGGATACTGTAGTAGTTGATTTGTCCAAGTCTCTAAAGGGATAGATGCAATATGGGATAATAAAAAGTGAGTTTTGAAGTATGTTTAAGAAAGTTGTGGAAAAGGAGAAAAAAAATGATGAAAAATTTCAGTCATAGTATGAGAGTTTGTGTTAAAGGGAAATTAAAAAAGAAGAATGAACTAATCTAAAATATGAAACATACTGAAACAAACACCAGGGCTCTACATTAACTCTTTCCCTGTAGCCACAGATAAGGAAAAAAAGAGAATTGTTCAAGAATACATCTTTACTACGTACAAATCAGCAATCAAGACAGATGGAGAGCTGAAATCTAGCATCCTAAATGGCAGAGCACATTGACTGCAAAAAAAAATACTTAAAACAATTCAACAAAGCAGACAAAAAAAACCTGCTTAAATATATGATTAAGAAGAACATATTGATGCCAAAAACCAACAAGATAATCTCAGTGGATGACAGCTTTGTGGCCAGAAGTAATCTAGGCAGAATGTATTAATGTAAAGCCCTGGTTTAAAATGCTCAAAAACAATTACCTTCCAAATAAAGTAAGTGTTCTCAAAAGTTTAAAAATGCTTGATCAACTCAATGTCATCAGACTACAGAATTAGAGTAAAAGATATAGGTAAATAGGCACTACAATGTAAAAGAAATTAGAAGCATCTGTTGCGTTAACTCACCTTATTAGAATGAACTGGCAAATCACATATAGAGCACAGATGGGGATAACCCTTCGGTAAGAGTCCATGGAAGTCTTCAATATTGCTACTTGGAGGAGCGCCCCTCTTTTTCTCAAAGAGAGATCTCTCTTGTAAGGGGCCAGGACCACGTCCCATTCTCTCATACTCACTGTCAAATTTATGATAGTTATGCGAGGTCTCACCAAAAAAAGAATCATCCCTACACCTTTCTCCATCTCTTAATCTGTCATCTTCATAATCCATTCTGTCATAATAACCAGATTCTTGAGAACGACTTCCATGGTCATAATCAAGCACTGGGTTGAGACTAGGACCACGATCATCAAAACTATCTCTTCTAAAGTGCCTTTTTTCTTCCCAATCATCCCTAGGTACTCTGTATGGTGGCTCCCGTGTAGCAGATCTGCCATCTCTACCATAACTCAAGGTAGGGCCTTCTTCAGTTCTCCTCCTTTTAAGCTGTAGAAGGATTTGGGGCAAATTCTCAGGAGTAATCTTGTCCTCTGGATAACGACTCAGTTCATCTAAGTCTCTAGCAGACAGACCAAAGCTGGCCAAAATGTTACTGGCCTGGTCTGCATCTCCACGGTGTTGAGAAGATAAAGGGAGTGGACCTCTACTTCCAATGTTAAATATAGACTGCAAATTATGGGAAGAAGTACTAGCAGAAGACAGTGCACTATGAGCTCCTTGTTGATTCAATGAAGAACTCATTCCAAGATTCATTAAACTAGCAAGGCGTGCAGTACCCTGGTTCATCCTTCCAAGAGATGCTGGCATACTTAAAGACTGGGTAGCAGCAGCAAGAAGGCCTATTCCTGCCGCAGACAGGTCACGCCCATGACCCTGTGAGTCCCTACTGAGAGATGACTGCTGGAATGACTTGGACATTGTAGAACTAGCTCTTGTCTATTTTATAGATCAAAAAAAAATTTTTTTTAAGACGGCCAAAAAGAAAGCTCAAACTAGAAAGCTAGGTTAACTTTGCTTCAAAAAATGGTAACGCCAAGAAAAAGGATCAATAAGGACTGCAGAATCTTCTTCAAGCTGAGAACCAGCAGACAACTCTGTAGAAAAATAAGCAATTTTAGTCATAAATCCCTTTAAGCAGATGCCGTTTTTTTAAGAAAAAAAAAACTTATGCATCATGTTGATTAAAAAAAAAAACATTTAAGATCTCAAACTTACAAGGAATTTGTTACATAACTTAAACAGATTTCTGATGTATGCAGAGCCTGCATATAGATATTTAAAAAGCAGTATTTCATGCTAAAGCTTAACTATTAAAGGGAATTTCATACTGAGTTTAAAAACACGTAAATTGAAAGGTTAGATGTCTGAGTACATCAAAATTTTGGTAAAAATATAGATGGGTTTCTTCTTTTAGAAGAATAAAAATACACCCTATAGTATGATGCTTAAGTTCCAGGAGAAGACTAAAAACAAAAACAAAAAAAAAATCAAGGTCAGCAAGTCAAAGATGAATCAGTTGTACTGTGCTTTGGAAAATGAGACCTGTTACCACTATCGGAAAGACCAAGTAAAATCACAAGTAAATGAAGCTTAGGTTTGAAGTACCTAATATAAGATATAAGACCAAATATAATAGTTGAGACCTTTATATAGCAAAATCAATTTGAGGTGAAGACAGATGTGAATAAGAAAAATAAGTCACTTCCTGTAGTTTTAAGGATTGCTGCCCAAATTTAAGTTATATAACTAATTGCCTTCTTACTGACCATCCTCTATCAGGCAGTGTGTACTTCATATCTAATCTTTTTAAAGTAAGGAGAACTAACTCTGGTCAGTACAGGAATAGGAGCCCTCCCAAGTAAAAACCTAGTTACAGGAAATACAGGTGATTTAAAGAAGGGAACTCCCCAAATTAGCATCCATCAGTACTCATTTAATGCTCAGGGTTACACAGCACATCTAGAGCACAAAACAGGTAAAAATGAAAATAAGATTTTGGTTACAGTTTCCTGTAAAGTTTTCATAAGAATAGCCCAAAACACCTGGAAAATTTAAGTTCGGATTATGATCCCCCCAAGACAGTGTTTCTAGATGAAACTGTTTTCTTTCTTAAATCGTTATTGTTGTACCTCAAAAACTGTCACATAAGAATTTGCAAATCATTTACATCATGATTATCACAAAATATTAGTTAAAAGATATACATAACATCTTCAGTGAAACAATTTTATAATCACAGCTACATACAGAAGTAAACCTGAAGTTGTTTGGTACAGAATTCTATGAAGCACTGCGTTACGTTTTATATTTTTTGATCACCAATACACTCAGCACTGGTAGCCTAATATGTTAAACTTTAACAGTAAAACCAGACAATATCCAGTAGTTACAAGTCTATGTACAGGACCAATTCCACCAATGATAGATAAAAGCAAGGATACAATGGACAAATACAGTGGCAGAGGAAGTATAAAAAAAAGTTGCAGGCAAGAAAGATTTAGACCAGGTTTTTAAAAATAGATATAATCAAATTTTAAAAGACACAGAAATGCTATAAGAGGTGGCTGGAGTTACAGGAAGATGTTTTTGCACACCAAGAAAGATGAATTTGAGAAAAGACACCAAAGAAACTATTAATAGCTCTAGACAAGATCCACTATGTAAACTACTTAAGCTTTAAGATAAATAAAGACGAGAGTAAGTGGACTTCTTTGGATGAAAGTTTCTTTGATTTGTCTTATAAACGCCACACAGAACGGTGGTTGAGATGCTATGTAAATGGTGGTGGACCCTCTAAATTTTCACATATATTTTTAAAAGTCAAAACCTTTAGAGGGTTTTTCAAAATAAAAATATTTGCAGCTTTGACCATGTTGTAGCCAGAGCTTTGTATTACCGAAAAGTCAGTCTTTTGAACTATTTTTTCCTAACAGAAATTATATAATGGTATTACAATTATGTTTAAAATTTTTAAATTGCCATATTTTAAGGAAATACGGTTAGATTACAGAGCTCTCAATTACGTATTTTGGTAGCTCATAGGAAAACAGTGGATCTACAGAAGGAAAAAGTTACAAGAAGCAAAGGTAAAGGATAACCTTAAGACAAACAGAAAATGGATGTCAGAAAAACTCAGAAAAGAGGCAAGACAAACAGTGTAAATCCCATGACAACGTGTAATTCCATAATGACAACCTTAGTATTTTTAAGATACTCAGTTTCAACTTAAAACGCAGCTCCATAAAGGATATTAGGGTAAAATTAGTGAAAAGAAACTTAAGTTGGATTTTGGATCAAACCACAAATAAGCCAAATTCTTTAAAATGGTTTTATTAGAATAAAAGTTGAGAGAAACTAGACATGGCAGCACTGTTGAGAAAGCATTCATGAAAACAGTTCCTCTATCATGTCAATGCTGACGAAGACACATGAGCCACTTCTAAAGGCTCATTCACATAAGACTCATTGCCTATTAGTAAAGGTAGTACAATATTGATACATTTACTATTTACAAAAGATTAGCTTCTTTAACTACATGTTTTATCCTGTAATTACAAAATTGTCTTCAAATTACACTAGCAATTAAAACAATTTTGAATATACCAGCTTTGGCAGAACAGTTATTATTAAAATCCAATTTACCTATTTTAAATCTCTATGTAATAATGTAAATGCCCATCAATGCAGAACCTTTCACTTCCAAAAAGAAATCACCTCCACCCCCTAAAAACTATCATTATCCACAATTTCACTTCACAAATGCCATTTACCACAATCTTAATAACAAAATTCTTTACAAATGAGCTTAAAAATTCATTTTTATAGACAATGCAAAACAACCTGGAACTTAAAACTATTTTATGATACAATTTTAAGTTGTTTAAAAATGTTAGCTTCACATTCAACATCTAAACAAATCTGAATATCATCCCTATGTATAGTTAGGAAATGTGTCAGTCAATATTCTACCACCCATTCCATGAGAATCTGACTTTTGTTCCTGGCTTCTCCAATTAAAATAACTAGAATACTAAAATATTTCTGAAAATTTTGACATACCCTGAAAATTCATGGAGAACAGAAGCAAACAGTTGCTCCGTATCTAAATTTCCTTAAAGATTACCTGTAAGTCCGTAGACATTCTTTCAGAGGGTTATTTAGCAGAATTACTGAAATAAGCCCAGGCCAACTTTAGTTTCTTAGAAGGTACAGAAAAAAATGAAAACATCTTTTTCTTTTTTTTTTTTGAGACAGGGTCTGGCTCCTCCATCGCCCAAGCTGGAATGGAATGGCACCGTTCCTGGGAATGCACTGCCCAGGCTCACTGCAACCTCTGTCTCCCAGGCTCAAACCATCCTCTCCCACCTATAGCTGGGACTACAGACACACGCCACCATGCTCTTCTAATTTTCATACTTTTGGTAGAGAGGGGGTTTCGACACGTTGGTTAGGCTGGTCTTAAACTCCTGGGCTCAAGTGATCATCCTACCTTGGCCTCCGAAAATGCTGAGAGGTATCTACTACGACACATGGAAATTTACCCATGCTCTCAACTGTATGAGATAATCACTCCTTAAAAACAAATTTTCTCGTCAGTCTTTGTAGTCAGAAATCACACACACACACACACACACACACACACACACACACACAACGAATGAGATTATTTACCCATAAAACTATAATTTTTTTTTTTTTTTTGAGACGGAGTTTCACTGATGTTACCCAGGCTGGAGTGCAATGGCGCGATCTTGGCTCACCGCAA
>NW_022437011.1:9108222-9118617 GCF_009761245.1 Sapajus apella | reverse complement strand
TTGCGGTGAGCCAAGATCGCGCCATTGCACTCCAGCCTGGGTAACATGAGTGAAACTCCATCTCAAAAAAATAAAAAAATAAAAAAAAAACCATTAACTGTTATTAAATTTATCTGTCACACTATTCCCTTAGGATAAATTACTATAAGCAGTCTTTCCATTTTAAGCCCATTTGTTATACTACACTGTGAAAGAGTCTGAATCAAGGACCAAATCAAGATCTAAGGGCTCCGGGAGCTCAACACCAACCTAGGCCACATAGGGAGAACATGTCTCCACAGAAGATCAAAAAATTAGCTGGGTATGGTGGCACTTGCCTGTGATCTCAGCTACCCAGAAGGCTGAGGTGGGAGGATTACTCGCGTCTGGGAGGTAGAGGCTGCTGTGGGCCGTGAGCCAGTGATCTCGCCACTGCCCTCCAGTCTGGGCAACAGAGCGATCCTGTTTCAAAGAAAAAGATCCAAGGCCTCTCCAGACCACACTGGCAGCACTGCTACTATTGCAACTGGTCACAACCTATCTGGGCTTTAATCTTCTCTTCTATAAAATTAGGGATCTGAACTACGCGATGCTCCTAAAATATGACATCATCGTTGCACTCCTCAGTAAAAACCATTAACTGACTTGTAGTATTAGTGTTTAAAAACTCTAAAAGCATTAGTAAGAAAATTCGCATGCTTAAAGACTTAACAAATGCTCAGATCAAAGGTGGTTAAAACCTTCCAAATTAGTTCAAAATGTGATATAAAAGCTGTATATAACTTAAAAATACATAAAGATGATAAAAGTGAAACTTCCCTGGGTGAAGGACAAAGTAATGTTATAAGCATGTACTGTTATGTACAAAGGAAGAAATACAAATTTACAGCACTTCACAAACATCTGGCCAAATTATCTTTTTTAAATCTTACATCATCAACGAGAAGAATCTTCATGTAGTATTTTAATGGTGTTTAATTTCGAGTTTGCAAAAACATTTTAAGTGGAAAAGGCATCATCCAGAGCGTTTTTGCAACGAAAATCTGTCTCAAGTCCTTCTTGATTTCTAAAACAATGCTAATGTGAAAAACAATGTCGACAGGCTGCGTAGATGACTGAGCCATTAGTAAAGAAATGTTTTTAAAGGGAAACTTTGTTTTAAACATTTACTAAAATAGCCTAAAACATCATTTTTGTCCATACAGTCAGCTGTTCAGATTTCCTGAGGAGAAAAATGTATTTTACCGACTATTTGAAAATCTTAAACCAAGGTTTAAAACACAGAACGCAGTATCAGTGCAAAATCTCGTGACCACTACCTACGAAATCAACGACTCTTCACATTATTCCAGCGCGCCCGAAAGACTAGACATCTCAGAATCACCATAACCGTTCTGGAAATGTCTGACTTAAAAACTGTAACTGATCCAATAGGAATATTCCACAGAACAGGGCCACAGAGCAGGATAAACGCCTAGGGAATATTCATCTACAGTAAATGTAGAACATAGAACATGGCACAGAGCTCGAAATGCAAAGAACGATACGGCGACTACACCTTGGTATTCCAAAACCCTTTGTCTGGAAACCGGAAGGTCCCACACCACACGATCCTCTCCAGAGGAACCTTAACTAATAGTATTTTGATAAAGAGAAAAAGGATGTGAGGTGACTGACTGAACAAGCGCAAATCACCCGCCTCGCAGCGTATTGCAGGCGGCTTGCTCCACGACGCGGTACGAAAAACAAGCGTTAACGTTTAATTTTTCGGCCATTTTTACGCGATGGGGGGAGGGGAGGAGTTGTTTCTGATGTCCACCTAACGACGCGCGCGCGCGTTTGGACCGGGAATCTTAGGGGGCGCTCTGAGGCGATGGGCGAGGAGCGGCGCGAAGGCCGTGACATCGGGAGAAGAAAGAAACCTGCTCAAACAGCAGGCTCTTCGGAGTCTGCGAAATCCTCCATTTTGAGGAACATTCTCAGAGGAAAAAAAAGGCGAACGTGTTATTTGGGACTGGCGTTACCCAAGGACTTCGCTATCTTAATCATCCTCCCCAAACGACAGGCCCCCAATGGACAGTCTGTCCCTCAGGCCTCGAGCGCTCCTCCCTCCCCCTCAGCGCCGCGGCCCGCGTGTAACGGGCTCGTCGTCCCGCCCCCGCCCACAACGAGCCTAGGACGCGCAGGAAGCTCGGCAGACCAGCGCACCTCTTCACCCCGACTCTCCCGCCACACCCCGGGCCCTGGGTCGGCCGCGTGTCTCCCTTCCGGACCGCTCACCTCCGCCGCCCGAGAAGGCTGGTTGCGCCGCCACTGCGCTCCTAACATGGCGGCCGCCGATCAGGCGGCTCACATACGCAGCGCGGAGGGAGGCAGAACGGGAGCGAGCAAGAAAGGCGCGCCGCCGGCTCCCCGCGGCCCCTGTCGCCGTCGTTGTCCCCTCCCGGCGGACACAGAGAGCCCCCAGCCACCCCACCCCGACTCTTACCCGTTTCACGCCTACCTTAGGGAAAGGGAGAGGGAAAAGGAGAGGTGCCTCTCTCCCAGCGAGCGGGACGCGGAGGCTCCCACAATCCCCCGCAGCAACGGCACTGGATAGAGGTGGCGGCAGCGGCTGCAGCCCCAGAACAAACCAACTCTCGCGAGAGGGCTCGCCCCCACCCCCTCTGTCCGGTGCGGCGCGCACCAGGCCCTTCCCCCTACTCGGCGCGCGCAGCTCGCTCGCGCCCTCGCCTGCGGTAGTTGTTGTCTAACCGTGGAGATAGCCTCTCTGTCATCCGGCTGAGGCGGGAAATGGAGGAAGAGCTATGGCTTGCGAGTTCGAGTCCCATTCCCGAAAAGACTGTTTGTCAGCCTCCTGAGTACCATAATACAAAATTTAAATAGGGTACGTGTTAGAAGCGATTCCCGAGAGTCCCTGGCTCAGACTCGACTTCTGTCCTCTCTGGTTGTTCTGTTTGCCAAGGAATGGTGGGAAGCGCTAGCTATTGGGGCAACAAAGGGAAAACGATACCATTTTGGCTGGATTTTATTTACTTATTTATTTTATTGTTTAAGACAGGGTCTCATTCCGTCGCCCAGATTGGAGTGCGGTGGCGTGATGACGGCTCATTGCAGCCTCAAACTTTTGTCCTCAAGGGATCCTCCCACATCAGCCTCCCCACTAGCTGAGACTACAGGCCTGCACGACCATACCCGGCTATTTTTTTTTCTTTTTTTTTTTTTTTTTTGAGACGAAGTTTTACTCTTGTTGCTCAGGCTGGAATGCAGTGGTGTTATCTCGGCTCACAGCAACCTTGCCTCCCAGGTTGAAGCGATTTTCCTGCCTCAGCCTCACAAGTAGCTGGAATTAGAGGCATCGCCACCAGACCTGGCTAATTTTGTATTTTTAGTAGAGATGGGCTTTCTCCATGATCAGGCTGGCCTGGAACTCCCGACCTCAGGTGATCTGCCCGCCTTGGCCTCCCAAAGTGCTGGGATTACAGGTGTGAGCCACTGCACCTGGCCCGGCTAAAATTTTTATTTTTACTTTTTCAGTAGAGACAGGGTCTCGTTATTTTGCCCAGGTTGGTCTAGAACTCCTTGGCTCAAGCAGTCTCCCGGCCTCTGCCTCTCAGCGTTGGGTTAATTTAAGGGCATGAGCGACCATACCCAGCCAGCTGGTTTTAAATATCAGGAATTCTGTGCAGGAGGGTCTTTGAGGCGAAAGACAGCTAGGCTTTTCCCTGGAAAAAGACCGCCTTCGCCTTTTGTTGAATTTGTCTGAATGCAGTACACCCTTCGGACTGAGATACTGGTTCAGTACCCAGGTTGGGGGGATTTGAGCTCCAGCCAGCCTTCAGATTAGGGAAATTTAAGCTTAAATCAATTGTTTGGAGACCCTAATCTGGCTGCAACTCTCCCCAACCATCCTTGCAGAACTGGAGAGTTGGGAATTTTCCAGCACAGTTAATGATTATAATATGGAGTTCTTTCTATAGGGTGGGCAATGCAATAAGCAGCTTACACATAACCCTACAATAACCTCGAGAGGCGGCTACTATGGGATACCATTTGGTAGCTCACAAAACTCAGACATTCAAAGGTTATGTAATTTGAGGCACAGTGCCTCGCCCCTGTAATCCCAGCACTTATGGGAGGCCAAGGCGGGTGGATCACTTGAGCTCAAAAGTTCCAGACCAGCCTGGGCATCATGGCGAAACCCTGTCTCTACTAAAAATAATAATAATACAATATTAGCTGGGCATGGTGGCACATGCCTGTGGTCCCAGCTACTCACCTGGTATGGGACAGGGCTAAGGAGGATGAAGGGAATAAAGCATCCCCAGGCAAAGGGATCAGAATGCATGAAAACTCTGGGGTACACTTTGGGAAACTGAAGATTTATTTTAGTTTCTTGTTTGTTTATTTTTGGAGACAAACTGCTCTGTTGCTTGGGTTGGAATGCAATGGTGTGATCAGGGCTCACTGCAACCTCCACCTCCCAGGCTCAAGCAATCCTCCTGCCTCAGCTTCCTGTGCATAGACATTAAAAAAGGTTGGAGACCTAGGAAAGGGCCTTTTCCCTGGGGTTACAAATTCAAATGCAGAATCTAAGATAAACTGGGGAATACAAGTTTTATTTAATACTTTCCAATGCAAATTTGGTTTGGGACACATGAATTTTAAAGGAAAGAATGGTATATATGGGTCTTGAGCTTAGGGGAAGATTGTGGGTTAATGGCAAACTTACAAGTTAATGCTGTAAATGAAGTAACAGGAGTTGAAAAATAAACTTTTTTTTTTTTTTTTGAGATGGAGTGTCGCTCTTGTTACCCACGCTGGAGTGCAGTGGCACAATCTCGGCTCACCGCAACCTCCGCCTCCTGGGTTCAAGCAATTCTCCTGCCTCAGCCTCTCGAGTAGCTGGGACTACAGGCGTGCACCACCATGCCCAGTTAATTTTTGTATTTTTAGTAGAGACGGGGTTTCACCATGTTGACCAGGATGGTCTCGATCTCTTGACCTCGTGATCCCTCGGCCTCCCAAAGTGCTGGGATTATAGGCGTAAGCCACCGTGCCCGGCCTGAAAAATAAACTTAAAGCCAGGTGCGGTGGCTCACACCTATAATCCTAGCACTTTGGAAGGCTAAGGCAGGTGGATTGCCCGAGGCCAGAAAGTTCAAGACCATCCTACATGACAAAACCGCATCTCTACAAAAATACAAAAATTACCTGGGCATGGCGGTACTCGTGCCTATAGTCCCAGCTACTCCAGGGCAGGGGTAGGGAGAGTCAGGGGTGGCTGATGTGGAAGGATCGATTGAGCCTGGGAGCAGGTGGTACTGCACTCCAGCCTAGGCAACAGAGCAAGAGAGATCCTATTTTAAAAGCAAAACAAACAAACAAAAAGAGGGGCTGGGAGCGGTGGCTCACACCTGTAATCCCAGCACTTTGGCAAGCCGAGGCGGGTGGATCATTTGAGGTCTGGGGTTCAAGACCAGCCTGGCCAACATGATGAAACCTCATCTCTACCAAAAATATAAAAAATTAGCTGGGTGTTGTGGTGCATGCCTGTAATCCCAGCTACTTGGGAGGCTGAGGCAGGAGAATCGCTTGAACCCGGGAAGCAGAGGTTGCAGTGAGCCAAGATCCCGAGATCGCGCCATTGCCCTCCAGCCTGAGCTACAGAGCAAGACTCCATCTCAAAAAAAAAAAAAAAAAAAAAAAAAACCCAGAAAAGAAAAAGAGCCTTAAGTGGGTGCAGTGAAAAAAGAGGCCTGAGCACCAATCCTTGAGGAACTTTAATCAAGCATAGCAAAAGAAACTTAGTGGACAGAGGCTGGGGGAGTAAAGCAAATGTATGTATGTATGTGTGAGGGGAGGTCAAGGAAGGAAAGCACAGAAATTGTGTTGCTTTTAAAACAACGATAACAAAAACTACTTCAAAGACAAAGTGATCAACAGGGTCAAATGCTACCAAGAGGTCAAGATGAAGACCAATGACATCTATGAGACTTAGCAACATGGGTATCAGTGGTAACATTGAGAGTTGCTTCCAGTAAAGCATGATATATCAGACTGCAAGGGCTGAGTATGGGAAGAAGGAAGACAGAAACTACTCAATGCAGAAAGTTTCAGCTATGAAGAGGCTAGAGGAGAAGCAGGATTAAGGGTTTTTTGTTTTACTATGTGAGGGACTTGAGCACAATTAACTGGCAGTAAGGATATCTTAGGGAAGGAGTTGTTGGAAAGACAAGGAGATGGGATAATCCATAGCGGACGTTCCTAAAAGGATAGGGAAGCAAGATAAATTCCTTGACAGTAACAGGAGGTATGGAGCAGACAGTGCTGAAATTCATTAGATTTGGTAGAAGGGAGACATGGACATTAGAGTCAGATAACATAAATTTTCTCTTTGAGAAAGTCTGTTGAGGGCTGGAGCTGCAAGAGGGAAATTTATATATTTGTATACATATTTATTTGTTATTATGTAGCAGGAGCAGGGGAAACGGGTCTCTCGAATACAGGAGGAAGGAGTTTATTTGGCCGGGAGCAAGGTGGCATAGTTGCCTAACAGCCAAGCTTCCCTCACAAAGGAAGTTTCCTTCTTTATATAGGCTTATACTTTAGATGTTACACGTGGAAGAATCTTTTTTTTTTTTTTTTGTGACGGAGTTTTGCTCGTTACCCAGGCTGGAGTGCAATGGCGCGATCTCAGCTCACTGCAACCTCCGCCTCCTGGGTTCAGGCAATTCTCCTGCATCAGCCTCCTGAGTAGCTGGGACTACAGGCACGCGCCACCATGCCCAGCTAATTTTTTGTATTTTTAGTAGAGACGGGGTTTCATCGTGTTGACCAGGTTGGTCTCGATCTCTTGACCTCGTGATCCACCCGCCTCGGCCTCGCAAAGTGCTGGGATTACAGGCTTGAGCCACCGTGCCCGGCCCAAATCTTAGGTTTATAGCTTAACATATGAAAAGGGTCTCAGTTTACAGTTTTAGGAATTACGTATGAAAAGGGTTTCAGTTTACAGTCTCAGGAATTACATATGAAAAGGGCTTCGGTTTACAGTTTTAGGAATGAAAAGGGGAAGTTTACAGTCTTAGGAATGAAAAGGTAAAGTTGATCTGAGATGACTGGATCTCCCTCTTCAATTATATATATAAACTTAGAGACAGGTATATATTTAGAGATGGGGTCTTGCTCTGTCACCCAGGAGGGAGTGCAGTAGCTTGATCATGGCTCACTCTAGCCTCCAATTCTTAGGCATTAAGCTATCCTCCCGCCTCAGCCTCTCAAGTAGCTGGGACTCACAGGTGTATGCTACCACACCCAGGAAGGGAAAATGTTTAAATAGCCATTGTGAAAGTGGAACTGCAATTTTACATCTGTATGTTATGTTCTGATTTTCAAAGGTTTCAACAAAGCTTACAAAATGTGAGTCACACCTTTGAGGCCAATCATTTGACAGGCCTGGAAAAGGAATTTGGTAGGATTCATAAAGGGTTGGGGCTCCCCTCAAGAGATGATGTTTAAACCCACCATGTAGCTAGCTTTGAAAAGACAACATTTTTTTTGGAGAGGATCCTACTTTTCTGTGATTCTTGGGTCTTCCACTCGAAATCTGACCTGCTTTCTACTCTGCAAATCTGATTCCAGCTGATCTTTGCTAAGCCTTCCCCTTATGTTGTTCTGAACTCTTAGATGAAACAACAGCCTCTGATCCTCTAGCAGACAGAAACATGACTGCCTATCAAATCTCAGTTCAGATAATGCATCTACCTGTATGTTCGGATAAGGTTCTAATGCCATCTGGTGATTGTGCAGAGAAAGTCAAACTTTTTCAACTGAGTAATTATTTATTGAGGCACTTGGTGATGTTGTGGGAGATTCAAAAGAAATATAGCAGGTGCTTAGAAGCTTATCAGCAAAAAGACACAAAGGAAACAAGCCGGGAGCAGTGGCTCACGCCTGTAATCCCAGCACTTTGGAAGGCCGAGGTGGGTGGATCACAAAGTCAGGAGTTTGAGACCAGCCTGACCAACATGGTGAAACCTCGTGTCTACTAAAAATACAAAAATTAGCTTAGCATGGTGGCACACGCCTGTAATTCCAGCTACTCAGGAGGCTGAGGCAGGAGAATTGCCTGAACCTGGGAGGAAGAGGTTGCAGTGAGCCAAGATTGTGCCACTGCACTCCAGTCTGGCGACAGAGTGAGACTTCATCTCAAAAAAAAAAAAAAAAAAAAAAAAGGAAACAAAAGTTTGGTTTTTGTTTGTTGGTTTGTTTGTTTTTGAGACAGGGTCTCGTTGTGTTTCCCAGGCTGGAGTACAGGAGTGCAATCTTGGCTTACTGTAGACTTGATCTCCTGGGCTCAAGTGTTCCTCCACCTCAGCCTCCCTGGTAGCTGGGACTACAGGAGCACGCCACCACACCTGGCTAATTTTTATTTTTTATTTTTTTGGTATTTGTTGTAGAGACAGGGTTTCGTTATGTTGCCTAGGCTAGTCTCGAACTCCTGGGCTTATGTGATCCAGCTGCCTTGGCTTGCAAAGTACTAGGGTTACAGGTATGAACCACCCTGTCCTGCCAACAAAAGTTAATGCAAGATTTCATGCATCAAATGCTTGTTTCATGAAGAACATCCTACAATGATGGAAAAGACAAACCTTAAGGATCTTGGTTTGATGGAGATTGACAAGGGTTTTGGCCTCAAAGTGGGCCTGTTTGTGAGCAGGGATGGGTCAAAAGCTGTATTCACATTTGGTATTCAAATTCACATTTGGTATACAGTTGCCAATACACAATAGTAAACAAAATAAAAGGTTTCTGCTCTCGTGGAGCTCAGGAGTCTAGCAGACTAGACCGCTGGTCTGGGCGCGGTGGCTCATGTCTATAATCCTAGCACTGTGGGAGCCTGAGGCGGGTGGATTGCCTGAGCTCAGGAGTTGGAGGCCAGCCTGGGCCACATGGTGAAATCCCGTCTTTACTAAAATACAAAAAATTTAGCCGGGTGTAGTGGTGTGCACCTGTAGTCCCAGCTACTTGGGAGGCTGAGGCAGGGAATTTCTAGAACCCGAGATGTGGAGGTTGCAGTGAGCCGAGATTGCGCCACTGCACTCAAGCCTGGGCAACAGAATGAGACTCCGTCTCTACCAAAAAAAAAAAAAAAAAAAAGAATAGACCACTATACATGCTATACTGATAACACATTTTAATTACCATTGAGGGTAATGTACCATTATTCCTTTTTTTTTTTTTTTTTTTAAAGACGGAGTCTGGCTCTCTTGCCCAGAATACAGTGTAGTGGCACAATCTCGACTCACCGCAACCTCCGCCTCCTGGGCTCAGGCAATTCTCCTGTCTCAGCCTCCTGAGTGGCTGGGATTACAGGCCTGTAGCACCACACTCGACTAATTTTTGTATTTTTAGTAGAGACAGGATTTCACATGTTGGCTAGACTGGTCTTGAACTCCTGACCTCAAGCAATCCACCTGCCTCAGCCTCCCAAAGTGTTGGGATTACAAGCGTGAGTTACTGTGCCCGGCCAATGTACCATTATTCCTATTTCACATAAGCTGTACTATCAAAAAGCTTGTCCACAAAGGATGTACATAGAAACAAATAATAACAATAAATAAAATTTAAAAGTCCAGATGTGGTGGCTCACACCTGTAATCCTAGCACTTTGGGAGGCCAAGATGGGAGGAACACTTGAGGCTAGTTCAAGACCAGCCTAATCAACACAGTGAGACCCCATCTCTATTTTATAATAAATAAATAAATAACTTTTAAAAGGAAGATTGCCTATGATCTTGCAGCTAGAGACAAAGGAAGAGCCTCTGAATGTTATTCTATCTTCAGGAGAGTTGACACCTCAGAAATCTACTTGGACAGTTTTAATGTCCTGGAACCAGGTCATCTTTTAGGGCTATTTACAAACAGAAAACTGTTAACCAGTAGCTACTCTTCTAACAGTGGCAAGAGGATGGGGTCAGGTGTTAGAAAGTTTTTGAGCCGGGCGCGGTGGCTCAAGCCTGTAATCCCAGCACTTTGGGAGGCCGAGGCGGGTGGATCACGAGGTCAAGAGATCGAGACCATCCTGGTCAACATGGTGAAACCCCGTCTCTACTAAAAATACAAAACATTAGCTGGGCATGGTGGCGCATGCCTGTAATCTCAGCTACTCAGGAGGTTGAGGCAGGAGAATTACCTGAACCCAGGAGGCGGAGGTTGCGGTGAGCTGAGATCGCGCCATTGCACTCCAGCCTGGGTAACAAGAGTGAGACTCCGTCTCAAAAAAAAAAAAAAAAAAAAAGAAAGTTTTTGAATAGGTAATACATATATCAATTTCAAAACTCTGTCTTCTGAGAGTTTAATTATAATGTGCCTTGGTCAAGATATCTTTTTTTTTTTTTTTTGAAACAGAGTTTT
>NW_022437011.1:9063558-9108122 GCF_009761245.1 Sapajus apella | reverse complement strand
AAGCAATTCTCCTGCCTCAGCCTCCTGAGTAGCTGGGACTACACGCGTGCGCCACCATGCCCAGCTAATTTTTGTATTTTTAGTAGAGATGGAGTTTCACCTTGTTAATCAGGATGGTCTCGATCTATTGACCTCGTGATCCACCCGCCTCGGCCTCCCAAAGTGCTGGGATTATAGGCGTGAGCCACTGTACCCGGCCAAGGTATCTTTATATTTTTATTTTATTTTTACTTTTTTTTTGAAATGGAATTTTGCTCCTGTTTCCCAGGCTGGAGTGCAATGGTGCAATCTCGGTTCACCACAACCTCCACCCCCAAGTTCAAGCAGTTCTGCCTTGGCCTCCTGAGTAGCTGGGATTACAGGTCTGTGCTACCGCACCTGGCTAATTTTGTATTTTGAGTAGAGACAGGGTTTCTCTATGTTGGTCAGGCTGGTCTTGAACTCCTGACCTCATGTTATCCGCCCACCTCGGCCTCCCAAAGTGCTGGGATCACAGGCATGAGCCACTGCACCTGGCCAGTCAAGATTTTTTTTTTTTTTTTTTTTGAGACGGAGTCTTGCTCTGTTGCCCAGGCTGGAGTGCAATGGTGCAATCTCAGTCACTGCAACCTTTGCCTCAGCCTCCCAAGTAGCTGGGATTATAGGTGCCTGCCACCACGCCCAGCTAGTTTTTTTTGTATTTTCAGTAAAGATGGGGTTTCACCAGGTTGGCCAAGCTGGTCTAGAACTCCTGACCTCAGGTGGTCCACCCAATTTTGCCTCCCAAAGTGCTGGAATTACAGGCATGAGCCATTGCCCCAGCCAAGATATCTTTAATATATTTAGGGTTCTCTGGGCTTCATGGATCTGGATGTTCATTTCTTTCCAGATTGGGGAACTTTCTGCCCTTTGCTCTTTCTGAAATACCCAAAATGCATATACGGGTTCACCCCATGGTTTCCTATGCTTCCAATAGGCTTTTTTCACTCTTTTTCTTTTTTTTTTGAGACAGTCTCACTCTGTTGCCTAGGCTGGAGTGCAATGGGGTGATCTCCATCACTGCAACCTCCCCCCTCCCAGGTTCAAGTGATTCTCCTTCCTCAGCCTCCGGAGTAGCTGGGATGACAGGCATGTGCCACCATGCCTGGCTAATTTTTTGTATTTTTAGTAGAGACGAGGTTTCTTGTCTTTTTTTTTTTTTTTTTTTAAAGAGACAGGGTCTCACCATGTTGCCCAGGCTGGAGTGCAGTGGCTATTCACAGGTGCGATCCCACTACTGATCAGCACGGGAGTTTTGATCTGATCCGTTTCTGGCCTGGGCTGGTTCACCCCTCCTTAAGCAACCTGGTGGTCCCTGCTTCCAAGAGGTCACCATATTGATGCTGAACTTAGTGCGGACATCCAATCAGCATAGTGCACTACAGCCCAGAACTCCTGGGCTCAAGTGATCCTCCCACCTCAGCCTCCCGAGTAGCTGGGACTACAGGTACGTGCCACTGCGCTCGGCAGAAACAGGGCTTCTGCATGTTGGTCAGGCTGGTCTCAAACTCCCGGCCTCAGGTGATCTGCCCGCCTCAGCCTCCCAAAGTGCTGGGATTACAGGTGTGAGCCACCACGCCTGGATTATCTTTTTCATTTTTTTGTTCCTCTGACTGAGTAATTTCAAGTGATCTGTTTCAAGTTCATCGATTCTTTTCCTTGAGTCTGTTGTTGAAGCTTCTATGGAATTTTCCAGTTTAGTCATTGTGTTCTCTGACTCCAGAATTTGGTTCTTTTTAATGATTTCTCTCTGTTGAACTTCATATTTTTCATGTATTGTTTTCCTGATTTTTTTTTTTTTTCTTTTTGAGAGGGAGTTTTGCTCTTATTGCCCAGGCTGGAGTGCAATGGCATGATCTTGGCTCATTGCAACCTCCACCTCCTAGGTTCAAGCTGCCTCAGCCTCACAAGTAGCTTGAATCATGGGCATGCACCACCACACCTGGCTAATTTTGTATTTTTAGTAGACAGGGCTTCTTCATGTTGGTCAGGCTGGTCTCAAACTCCCGACCTCAGGTGATCCACCCGCCTTGGTCTCCCAAAATGCTGGGATTACAAGTGTGAATCACCACACCCAGCCCTCATTTAGTTCTCTATCTGGATGTCCCCTGTAGCTCACTGAGATTCTTCAATAACTATTTTTGGCCTGGCACAGTGGCTCACACCTATAATCCCAGCAGTTTGGGAGGCTGAGGCGAGCAGATCACGAGATTAGGAGATGGAAACCATCCTGGCTAACACCATCTCCACTAAAAATGCAAAAATTAGCTGGGCATGGTGGCACATGCCTGTAGTCCCAGCTACTCGGGAGGCTGAGGCAGGAGAATCGCTTGAACCAGGGAGGCAGAGGTTGCAGTGTGCCAGGATCACCACTGTACACCAGCCCAGCAACAGAGGGAGACTCTCCCAAAAACAAAATAAAACAAAATCATTATCATTTTTTTTTTTTTTTTTGAGATGGAGTCTTTCTCTGTTGCCAGGCTGGAGTGCAGTGGCACGATCTCAGCTCACTGCAAAGTCAGCCTCCTGGATTCAAGTGATTCTCTGACTTAGCCGCCCGAGTAGCTGGGACTACAGGCATGCGCCACCCTGCCCAGCTAATTTTTGCATTTTTAGTGGAGACGGGGTTTCACTGTGTTGCCCAGGATGATCTCGATCTCCTTTTTTTTTTTTTTTTTTGAGACGGAGTTTCACTCTTGTTACCCAGGCTGGAGTGCAATGGCGCGATCTCGGCTCACCGCAACCTCCGCCTCCTGGGTTCAGGCAATTCTCCTGCCTCAGCCTCCTGAGTAGCTGGGATTACAGGCACGCACCACCATGCCCAGCTAATGTTTTGTATTTTTAGTAGAGACGGGGTTTCACCATGTTGACCAGGATGGTCTCGATCTCTTGACCTCGTGATCCACCCGCCTCGGCCTCCCAAAGTGCTGGGATTACAGGCTTGAGCCACCGCGCCCGGCGATCTCGATCTCTTGACCTCGTGTCCTGCCCACCTTGGCCTCCCAAAGTGCTGGGATTACAGGCGTGAGCCAATGTGCCCAGCCCAAAATCATTATTTTTAATAGGCAGTCCATAAATCGCCACTGCTTTAGGGTTACTGGTGATTTATTTTGCTCCTCTTTGTGATTCCCTGATTGTTTATGATCCTTATGGCCATGCATTAGTATCCGCATATTTGAAGTGACATTTATTCTGGTCTTAACGACTGGCTTCAGCTCAGAAAATTTTTCAGCAGTCAGCTCATCCAGAGAAACTAAGCACACCATATGGTAGGCTAGCCTGCCACCTGGGTGTGCAGCAGTAGGCCTGAAGCCTGTACGTGGGAGCTAGCCTGAAGTATAGGTTCACAGGTGCTTGAGCCTGACCTGGGGTGCCAGGTACCAGCCTGGAATATGAGGCTGTGAGGGCCTGCCTGCCAGTGGGTTTTACTGAGGTGGGACTGGAGTTTGCATACAAGGCAAATCCGGTTCTCATTTGCATCTTTTCTTATTTCTGTGCCCTATCCAGGTACTACTATCTGCCACTTGGCTTCCTTAGCTCTTTTCCTGTATTGATTATTGTTCAAATTGGTATTTCTGTGAGGTACTAAGCACCAGACTGTTCTATTCTGCCACCTTACTAATGTTCTATGAAGTTTCCCCTGATTTATATATCCCTACAATAAAAAAGGCAACTACTACCAGCCACTTCTTAGGTGTTCTAAGAAGTTCCTATATGTATAAAAAGCATGCATATATATATATATATAATTCTGAATATAGCCACAAGTTCTGTGCTGCTCTTCTCATGAAATGATGCAATTAATTTCTCCTCACCCTATATCTGGAAAGTCCTGTAACTGGCTTTAACCAATAGAATAATAGAATATAGAAATAATCTTTTGTTTTGGTTTTGGTGGGGTTTCTTTTTGAGATGGTCTCGTTCTGTTGCCCAGGCTAGAGTGCAGCCTTGACTTCTCAGGCTCCAGCAGTCCTCCCATCTCAGCCTCCTCAGTAGTTGGGAGCATAGATGCCTACCACCATGCTTGGCTAATGTTTTCCTTTTTTTTTTTTTTTTTCTTCATTTTTTACAGACAGGGTCTTGCCATATTGCCCAGGCTGGTCTCTAACTCCTGGGCTCACTCAATCCTACCGCCTTGGCCTTCCCAAATGCTGGGACTACAGGTATGAGCTACCATGTGCAGCCCAGAAATGCACTTTTAAAATCTGCTTTTATCCACTTGGAACCTGTTTGCCATGCTGTGAGAATCTTAAGCCATAGAAAAGAACAAAGACGCTACAGTCAGCAGGCCCAGCTGAGCTTCCAGGTGAGAGATCATGGCATCTACAAGTCAGAGTGGAGCTTCCAGTTGGCTACAGCCCAATTATTCCACAGGATCTTTTTTCTTCCCCAAAGATGGAGTATTGCTTGGTCGGCAAGATTGGAGTTCAGTGGTGGGATCTCAGTTAACTGCAACCTCCGCCGCAGCATCTCACCCTGCTAATGTTGTATTTTTTTTTTTTTTTGAGACGGAGTTTCACTCATGTTACCCAGGCTAGAGTGCAATGGCGCGATCTCGGCTCACCGCAACCTCCACCTCCTGGGTTCAGGCAATTCTCCTGCCTCAGCCTCCTGAGTAGCCGGGATTACAGGCACGCACCACCATGCCCAGCTAATTTTTTGTATTTTTTTAGTAGAGACGGGGTTTCACCATGTTGACCAGGATGGTCTCGATCTCTTGATCTCGTGATCCACCCGCCTCGGCCTCCCAAAGTGCTGGGATTACAGGCTTGAGCCACCGCGCCCGGCCAATGTTGTATTTTTAATAGAGACGACGTTGTGTAGTAGAGATCATATTTCACATTGTTGGTCAGGCTGGTCTCGAACTACTGACCTCGTGATCCACCCGCCTTTGCCTCCCAAAGTGCTGGTACGGGTATAAGCCACTGCACCCAACCTAAGCTTTCTCTTTTCAATTGATAGACTTTCAGGGTTTCTCCATTAAGCACTACTGTGGCTTCTGGTGTCAGATACATTTCGTAAGTTTGGGAGTGCTGAATCTCAACCATTTTAGCAAATGCTTCTTTTGAGACAGGATCTTGCTGTCATCATGCTGGAGTACAATGGCATCATCATAGCTCATGGCAGCTTTGAATACCTGGGCTCAAAGGATCCTCCTGCATCAGCCTCCCAAAGTGGTAGGATTACAGGCATGAGTCACCAATCCCAGACAGCAAATATTTTAGCATATAGGGAGATTATGTAATTTTTATTGAGACCAATTAGCTGCAAATATTCTTGAAATAATCCAAGGATTACCTTGTGTTGTATTATCATGTAATAATTTGTTTACAATGTGCTTATTTAAGTCTTTTGAGACAGTTTTGTTCTGTTGCCCAGGCTGGAGCGCAGCAGTACAATCTCCATTTCTGCTCACTGCAACCTCTGCCTTCTGGGTTCAAGCTGGGATTACAGGCTTGTGCCACCATGCCCAACCTCAAGTCTGACTATATCCCGCAATTTAGCAGGCATATACCACTATATATATATATATAAAAGCAGAGTCCAACTTCATCTCCATCTTCTAAAAATTTAAGTAAACCCTTGAGAAATTAATTTTAAAATGCCTTAGTGCTGAGGGTGGTAGCTCACATCTGTAGATCACTTGAAGTCAGGATTTCAAGACCAGTCTGGCCAACACAGTGAAACCAGTCTCTACTAAAAATACAAAACTAGGCCGGGTGTGGTGGCTCACGCCTGTAATCCAAGCACTTTGGAGGCCAAGGCGGGCGGATCACCTGAGGTCGGGAGTTCAAGACCAGCCTGACCAACATGGTGAAACCTGGTCTTAAAAAAAAAAAAAAAGGCCGGGCGCGGTGGCTCACGCCTGTAATCCCAGCACTTTGGGAGGCCGAGGCGGGTGGATCACGAGGTCAAGAGATCGAGACTATCCTGGTCAACACGGTGAAACCCCGTTTCTGCTAAAACTACAAAAAATTAGCTGGGCATGGTGGCGCGTGCCTGTAGTCCCAGCTACTCAGGAGGCTGAGGCAGGAGAATTGCCTGAACCCAGGAGGCGGAGGTTGCGGTGAGCCGAGATCGCGCCATTGCACTCCAGCCTGGGTAACGAGAGCAAAAACTCCGTCTCAAAAAAAAAAAAAAAAAAAAAAAAAAAAAAAAAAAATACAAAACTTAGCCAGGCATGGTGGCACACCCCTATAATCCCAGCTACTCAGGAGGCTGCAGTGAGATGAGATTGTGCAATTGCACTTCAGACCAGGTGACAGAGCAAGACTCCATCTTAAAAAAAAAAATTGAATTTGGGCCAGGTGCAGTGGCACACGCTTGTAATCCCAGCACTGTGGGAGGCCGAGGTGGGCAGATCACGAGGTCAAGAGATCGACACCATCCTGGCCAACGTGGTGAAACCTCGTCTTTAGTAAAAATACAAAAATTAGCTGAGTGTGGTAGCGCATGCCTGTAATCTCATCTGCTCGGGAGGCTGAGGCAGGAGTGAGCAGAAATAACGCCACTGTACTCCAGCACCCCAGCCTGGGCAACAGAGCCCCTCTGTCTCAAAAAAAGAGAATGTGGAATGGAAGTAAGGCATTGGAGTAGTCCCTTCAAGATGTGAGATTGAACAAGGTTGATGACTGAAGAAGCAGATAGCTACAACAAGACTTGAGGTCACTATACATGAAAGGTCCTAAATTAAACCTAAAGCTACTTTTGGAGCCAGATTCACTGAACACCATACAAGTTCTTGTGTGACTGTGTGACTTTGGGCAAATAATAACATGTACCTTGTAGGGCTATTGAAAGGATTAAGAGATGTGTCAAACGAATTTAACATGGTCAACATGTAGTAAGAGGTGTTGATATTCTGTCGCCGCATGTCCCAAAGTATACCCTAATGACAAAAATCACAGATTCAAAGATTTTATTTTATATAGAACCCCAGAATAATAACCATGTTATAATTATACACTTCAATCTGGTTATAAGTTATATTCTGGCAGTTACTTACCAGTATGCCTGCCTGTAAGAGACATTCTGCAAGTTATAATTTACACAAAGATGTTTCACAAATTTTCTCAAATATAAAGATATTTACAGATTACCAAAATGAGTAACAAAAGCCCACACATGTGTTTTAGTTAACAGATGTCTGAAATCTAAATAACAAGGCTCTGTAAATCCATTATTTTCCCCCTTTTTTTGAGACAGTCTCGCTCTGTCATCCAGGCTGGAGTGCAGTGGCATGATCTCAGCTCACTGAAACCTGTCTTCCAAGTTTAGGGGATTCTTGTGCCTCAGCCACCTGAGTAGTTGGGATTACAGGTATGCACCACTACACCTGGCTAATTTTTGTATTTTTTCTGTAGAGACGGGGTTTCACCATGTTGGCCATGCTGGTCCTGTCCTGGCCTCAAGTGATCCGCCCACCTCAGCCTCTCAGTGTTGGGATTATAGGCGTGAGCAACTGTGCCCACCCACATCCATTATTATCACTTTATGTTTAGAGGCTACATTCAGCTTCAAATAGGTTCTACTAGCAAATGATTTGGTAACCTGATACCTTTGTATTCATGTCCAAAAAAAATTCTTTTACAAAAACGAGACTCAGCCTCACTCACTGGAGTATTACTGAAAAGCATGATATTCTTACTTTATTTTGGGTACATTATGACAGAGAGGTTATTATTACCAGCTGAAGCTCTTTAGTCAGCTGTCAGTAGAATTGGGGCTTCTTGAGTAAAGGGGATTGAGGCAAACCTTTGGAAGCTGGTGAATACATTTGAAGACAACATGGCACCTGTGTCTAGCTCTATGGAACAACATGGTGCTATGACACATATAATGGGTGGCCAGACGGGGAAGGCAGCTGCTCTGCAGAGTGTTGATTGAGCTGAGATCTCCAAG
Organism: Sapajus apella; assembly: GCF_009761245.1. Taxonomy (NCBI): domain Eukaryota; kingdom Metazoa; phylum Chordata; class Mammalia; order Primates; family Cebidae; genus Sapajus; species Sapajus apella. The sequence continues at coordinate 9,100,202 of NW_022437011.1, read as the reverse complement.
TAGGCAATATCAAGATGGAACCAGAAGGGAAAAACAGCAAGTGTAGAGAGGTAGTGACAAAAGGCTAATTAATTAAGGACTAAAATAAACCAGTGTTCCAAACCAGGGAATTTAAGGGTTATAAAGATAAGAGGGTGAGAGAGATAAGGCTAGACTGTATAAAGCTTGACAGACCATAGCAAGATAAGCAAGAACTGTGTCCTGTTAACCATTTATCCAATATCTAGCATAGTGTTCGGTTATTAAAAGCCATAAATCCTTTAAAAAGGGTATGAGTCTTCTGGTAAGATGAATAATTAGCGCAGATTATTGTCACTCACTGCAACTCAGCCTTGGAGGCAGTACACAAATCAGAAGAAGGTCAAGCATCTGGAAAATTAAATGACAGTGCCTGGAAGAAGAGATCATGGTTGGGGTAAGAAATGGAAGCCCAGTGTAGAAAAGGGTAGATTATTATGGCGTTAGAGGTAGCAGAGGCTGGGAGAGAACTTGTCTGTTCTTTCCCCTTTCACCCCTCCTGTTCTTTGCCTTATGTCCAACCCATCACTTGCTGGGGCAGCCAGCCTGTTTGAACAGGTATAGACAACCCTGGAGTTCTCTCCCAGAGAATTAATACTGAGGAGAAGCTCCACCACTGTCACTCTGCTGAAACCCAGATTCTAACTCAGAGGCTATTTGCCTTGAGGGGCATTTTTCCTCTCCTTCAACTCATCAAAATCCTTAGCTCTGCACTTGGCTTCTCCCTTTTACAGATGATAACATAATCCCCACCCTCTAAGCTTATGGGGTGAAAATCAGCCATCTAAGGACCACAGCATCCATTATCAAAGACAACAGACTTAACCACTATTCTCTACATGGCAGAATTAACTACGACCACAAAACAAAAATAGAAGGTTTAAAGAATTTAGGAGGTGGCCAGGCATGGTGGCTCACACCTTTAATCCCAGCACTTTGGAGGCCAAGATGGACAGATCATTTGAGGTCAGGAGTTCAAAGACCAGCCTAACCAACTTGGAGAAACCCCATCTCTACTAAACATATTAAATTAAGTAGGCGTGATGGTGCATGCCTGTAATCCCAGCTACTCAAGAAGCTGAGGCAAGAGAATTGCTTGAACCTGAGAGGCAGAAAAGTTGCGGTGAGGCAAGATTACGCCATTGCACTCCAGCCTGGGCAACAAGAGCAAAACTCCATCTCAAAAAAAAAAAAATTAAGGAGGCAATGAACTCAGGATTCTTGTTAGCATATATATACATATTCCCTTGTTCTGTCAGCTGACAGAACACCTCAGTATCGAGAGTATATCCAACACTCAGATTTTGATTCCCCAATACCACTTTCCAATAAAAAGAACCAAGGCTTCTTGGAGAAATGGGACTGAGATAAACAATATACAAGAATGAACCTGGAACATCTTATAGTGCCATAAAGTGAGGAACTATTTAAAAAAACAGCAGCCGGTCGCGGTTGCTCACGCCTATAATCCCAGCACTTTGGGAGGCTGAGGTAGGCGGATCGCCTGAGGTCAGGAGTACGAGACCAGCCTGACCAATATGGTGAAACCCCATCTTTTTAAAAATAATAATAAATAAATAAATAAATAAATAAATAAAAACAGCAACAGGCCAGGTACAGTGGCTCACACCTGGAATCTCAGCACTTTGGGAGGCTGAGGTGGATGGATAATTTGAGGTCAGGAGTTTTAGACAAGCCTGGCCAAATGGTGAAACCCCATCTCTACTAAAAATATAAAAATTAGCCAGACATGATGGTGCACCCTTGTAATCCCAGCTACTCAGGAGGCTGACGCAGGAGAATCCCTTGAACCCAGGATGCAGAGGATGCAGTAAGCTGAGATTGCACTACTGCACTCCAGCCTGGGCAACAGAGCAAGACTCCATCTCAATTTAAAAAAATTATTTTTAATTAAAAACAGCAACAATTATGATAGTATGTTAACGAGATGGAAGCTATTTACAAGGATATCCCCAAAGGGATAACTGAAGGATCTCAACAGTCAAAGCTGGAACATGAATTATTAGACTATTATCCAAAGCATAAAATAATATCCAGGAGTTCATGGTGGTGTAAGTAGATGGAATAAATGGGAAATAAAAAACAATTTTCTTTCAGAATAATTCCAAATTAAGTTATAACTCTACCTCCAAGGAAAGCACAACTCCACATTCCTTCCCTCAATGTGGACCATGCCTAGTGACTTCACTCCAAAGAATACAGTATGGAAAAGAGGACGAAAGGAGTAAGTAACTACAGTGGAGAAACTTGGTAAATAAGACCTCAGTCAGGTGATCAAGGTTAACATTAACGCACCTATGATATGTGGTTAGTCCCCTGTGATCTTCCTCCCCCAAACCCAGAAACCCCATGAACCCAAGAGTAAAACTCAATCCCAACTGAGAGGCTTTCTAGAAAATACCTGAGCGGGAATTTTTTAAACTGTCAAGGTCATTAAAAACAAGTCTAAGAAGCTATCACAGCTAACAGGAGCCTAAGACATGAGTAAGTGCAATGTGGTATCTTCAAAGGGATCCTGGAACAGAAAAAATTTTACATACAAATTAATGAAATCCAGCCAGGCACGGTGGTTCACGCCTGCAATCCCAGCATTTTGGGAGGCTGAGGCAGGCAGATCACCTGAGGTTAGGAGTTCGAGATCAGCCTGACCAATATGGTGAAACCCTGGTCTTTTTTTGTTTTTTTAAAGACGGGGTTTCACCATGTTGGTCAGGCTGGTCTCAAACTCCCAACCTCAGTTGATCCACCCACCTCAGCCTCCAAAATGCTTGGATTATAGGTGTGAGCCACCACGCCCAGCCGAAACCCCACCTTAAAAAAAAAAAAATCTGAACAAAGTACGGACTTTAGTTAATATTAATGTATCAATATTAGCCCATCTAATTGTGACAAACATAATATACCAATTAAGATGTTATTAGGGGACACTGGGCATGGTATATATGGGAACTCATTTACCGTCTTCCCAACTTTTCTATAAATCTAAAAGTATAGCAAAATAAAATAAATTTTAAGGTCCTTCTTATTGTACTTTCCCAAGAAGTATATCACCCTTAAGAAGTAGCACAGAACATTCTCACACCCTAAAGGGCCTTTACTGGAGGGCAAGGAAGGCCAAATAAATAACAGGGATTCCTCAACAAGCCCTAGTCTACTAAACTGACAAAATTATGACTCAGCAAGTTGGCTCATTACAAGTGTTCCTAAATAGCTAAGGAGAAAGATGTTGCTAAGCAGAGATTTTTTTTTTTTTTTGAGACGGAGTTTCACTCATGTTACCCAGGCTGGAGTGCAATGGCACGATCTCGGCTCACCGCAACTTCCGCCTCCTGGGTTCAGGCAATTCTCCTGCCTCAGCCTCCTGAGTAGCTGGGATTACAGGCACGCACCACCATGCCCAGCTAATTTTTTGTATTTTTAGTAGAGACGGGGTTTCACCATGTTGACCAGGATGGTCTCGATCTCTTGACCTCGTGATCCACCCGCCTCGGCCTCCCAAAGTGCTGGGATTACAGGCTTGAGCCACCGCGCCCGGCCATTAAGCAGAGATTTTAAGTTATTACAGTTAATTTGTTAATTCAGTGAAATTGTTTTTCAAGAGTATATTGACAGGTCCATTAACTGGAGCTGTTTGTAAAGCCCTAATTAAGCAACAACATTCACAGGAGTCATTGTCACTCTTTTTAAGTTCTTAATTAGTAGCTCTTAGCATGGTGTTTTCCTTTGTGTGAATTCCCAGGCACTTAGCCACCTTTTTGTGTCCCTTTGGGACTTGCAGAATTTATCCCTCTGGGTTTTGCTTTCCTGATTGAAATTTGAGTGAGACATGATCCAAAATTTCAATATAAAATCCCGCTGACACTAGTTTGTTTCAACTCAGCAAGTGAAATCATGGACAGGTGCCAGGAATAGTGTTTATTAATTGTGGTTCCCTCAATTTTTTAAAAATTCAAGATTGATAGGGGTGTTTGGAATTCCTCCTTATTTTTAGTTTTTCCTCTTTATATGGTACTGGCCTAGGACCTAAAACTTGGCCTAAGCAATGAAAAGAGGCACTTGTGTTTACTGCTACCTATGGCAGGTGGCAGCCTGGGTATTTACAGACCAGTAAATACAGTCTAATTCCAGTTTCCATTGCAGCACGGGAAAAGATGAGTAGAAAAAAACTACTTTGGCCTGGCACAGTGGCTCACACCTGTAATCCTAGCACTTTGGGAGACCAAGGTGGGTGGATCACCTGAGGTAAGGCGTTTGAGACCAAGCCTGGCCAATATGGCATGGTGAAAACCCCATTTCTACTAAAAATGCAAAAAACATTTACCCAGGTGTGGTGGTGAGGCAGGAGAACTGCTTGAACCCAGGAGGTGGAGGTTGCAATGAGTTGAGACGGTGCTACTACACTCCAGCCTAGACAACAGAGCAAGATTCCATGTTAAAAAAAAAAAAAAAAAAAAAAAAAAAAAAAAAAAAAAAAAAAAAAAACACAACAAAACTACTTTGAGACCAGCCACAGTGACACCTATAATCCTAGCTACTCAGGAGGCTGAGACAGGAGGATCACTTGATAGTAAAAATAGTCTGTGAGCCTAGAAGGTTGAGGCTGCAGAGAGCTATGATCAAACCACTGCACTCCAGCGCAAGTGATAGAGTGAGACCCTGTCTCTAAAAATAAAAAACTACTTTGAGGCCAGGCATGGTAGCACATGCATATTAGTCCCAGCTACTTGGGAGTCTGAGGCAGGAGATATGCTTGGGCCCAGGAGGTAGAGAGTGCGGTGATCTGTGATTGTGCCACTGCGCCCCAGTGAGACCCTGTATCAAAAAAGATTTTAAAAACTACTTTGAAATGTTCTACTAATCTTCTTAGACTCACCAGGAAATAAATTTCGTTACTTAAAAAAAAAAAAAAGAAAAAGAAAAAGAAATTCTTCTGCGTCTTTCAAGGGAACAACAACAACAAAATTCAGGCCAGGCATAGTGCCTCATGAGGTCAGGAGTTCAAGACCAGCCTGACCAACATAGTGAAACCTGATCTCTATTAAAAATACAAAAATTAGCTGGGCATGGTGGTGCACCCCTGTAATCCCAGCTACTTGGGAGGCTGAGGCAGGAGAATCGCTTGAATCCCAGGGCAGAGTTTGCAGTGAGCTAAGATCTCTGTCAAAAAAAAAAAAAGTCAACCTGTAAGGTCAGCCAAGAGAAAGGACGAATAGATTCAAAGTCAGGCAAGCAAATTTATTAACCTGCCAGGCTGCTCTATAACACTCAGAGGAGGCAGCCCCAAGCTTACAAAACAAGGGGTTTATATGGGGTGAGAGGGGCCTAAGGAAGTCTCCGGACTGAGATAATCTATCAGCTTGTAACAAGCACAAAGATAGTTTATCGGCTTGTGACAGACTTACAATACATCATCCTGTGACTTTTGTGGTGGGAGTTAAAAAAACAGGAATGTACAAGTATGTGTAACAAAGGTTTGTTTCTCATGTCATCTCCTGCACTGCCCAGATGGCTGTAATCAGGATTTGCTCAATGTAACATGTCTGGTAGTCTTGCTGTGGTGCCTAGATAAGAGTTTAGGAATGCAGCTGCAGAGCAATCAGGGTGGGGGTCAGCTGCGCTGAGAGGGTCTTCTGGGGCAGGTTGTCCCTAACATTCCAGCCTTTTAATAGGTAATATTAGAGGGGCAACGGTTGGGGGAGAGGCTAGATTGTAGGGACTGTCATTCCTGAAACTGTCAGTATTCTTGGAGCAGCATCATATCTTATATTGTCCCATGGGTGAAAGCTGTAATTCAGTCCTGTAAAAACTGGGTAAAGAGAAGAGGCAGGGGCCAAATGCTAGAAAGAGGAAAAGAGTTACGGCAAGGCCTAGGAGAGGCAGCAGCCAGGGTGCTGCCCATTCCAAAGGTTAATCCAGGAGCCTGAGTCACTATTTGATTTTAGAGGCCTTTTTTTTTTTTTTTTTTTTTGTATTTTTAGTAGAGACAGGGTTTCACCATGTTGACCAGGATGGTCTCGATCTCTTGACCTCGTGATTCACCCGCCTCGGCCTCCCAAAGTGCTGGGATTACAGGCTTGAGCCACCGCGCCCAGCCAGGCTTTTTCATTTAACCGTCAGGCAGCATCTTGTACTAGCCCAGACTGGTTAGTATAGAAGCAGCACTCTTCTCCTAAATGGATGCACAGTTCACCTTTTTCAGCAGTCAGAAGGTCCAAACCTCGATGGTTTTGGATTGTGACTGCTGCCAGATAATCTATTTAAGATTAGAGGTCAAGGATGGATTTTGCTATGTCTTGTAAGCTATCTTACAGATCTTTGGAGAGGGTGTGAGAGTAGGAAAGGGAGGTGGACAGTCCTGCTATCCCTTGTGGATATGGTAATTCCAAGTCTTATTAGCAGGGGTGTTAACTGCGAGACTCGGCGCCAGCAGACTTGAGCTTTGATGGGGACTGGTAAACTTTGGTTCCCTGGGGCAATGTCTATTTTGGGGTTTAGAAAGACTAGGATGCAGGTGCCAGTCCAATTAGTGGGGAGGCAGAGGTAATTTGAGGTCCCACACATGAAAAATATGCGTTGGCTGGGCATACGGAACTGGTTGTATATGTTGAAAAGGTGTGTGAGCCTATTGTTCTCAAGAAGAGTTGGTGGGAAAAGGTGAGTAGCTCCATGTGTTTTGTTTTCCCATTGGAGAAAGTCATTTGTTTCTACTAGGATCCATTCAGAAGAGTGGTTAAATGTGGGTATAAGGAGGCATTCTTCAGGGGTGGTTGGCGTGCTGCAAGGGGTCCATGGGTGTATAGTCATACAATGGGTATGCCTTCCATTGCAAAATCCTGATTGTTAAGTAGAAAGTTGCTAATGACTCTAGGGGGTCCTGAAAAACGGACAGGATCTGGGGCCTAAAGCTATAAGGGCTAGTTGCATTGACGGGGCAGTAGGTGACCCAGAGGTAGGCCTGAAGACAGTGCGTTGAAAGCAAATTGGTGCTTGGAGAGTTAAAGCTTATTCATGGTTTTGGGCTGTGTATAGGCTTATTATTGTCTGTATATTGGCTGAGACTGAAGATATAGGAACACAGAAATTGTACTGTACATCCTGTCAAGATATTTTTGGTTGTTTCAGAGATGCAAAACCCAGCTAATGACTGCATGTTTAAGAGCTGAAAGCGGGGCCGGGCGCGGTGGCTCAAGCCTGTAATCCCAGCACTTGGGGAGGCCGAGGTGGGTGGATCACGAGATCAAGAGATCGAGACCATCCTGGTCAACACGGTGAAACCCCGTCTCTACTAAAAATACAAAAAATTAGCTGGGCATGGTGGTGCGTGCCTGTAATCCCAGCTACTCAGGAGGCTGAGGCAGGAGAATTGCCTGAACCCAGGAGGCGGAGGTTGCGGTGGCCGAGATCGTGCCATTGCACTCCAGCCTGGGTAACAAGAGTGAAACTCCGTCCCCCCTCCAAAAAAAATAATAAAAAGAAAAAAATAAAATAAAAAAAAAAATTAAAAAAAAAGAGCTGAAAGGGGCTTTTACTTTCATATTGGGGGTGATAGGTTAAATTGTTCAAAACCCAGGTTTTTGCAGGGACAGGAATGGCAGTATACATGGTAACTGACAGGGAGAGGCATAGTCAGCAGTCTTTTGCTAGGGTCGGGTTGGATTGGTTCAGCAAAGCTGAGTGTTTTTTAGAGGTAGTTAGGGATGATAGGAAGAGGGGGTGCGGTGGTGCTGGGCAGCCAAGGGAGTAGGAGGGATAGATAGGCAAATAGTGAGTAAAAAGGTAAACAGCTACATTTCATCTCAGAAGTCACACAGAGTGCCTTGGAAAAAGTAGGTCATTTACCCATGCTAAAACAGAGCCAAGAGGGGGAGTTTAGGGGTAGAACCAGGAGATGTCTTGGCAGACAGAGTAGAGGAAGAAGGTAAAGTGGCAATATAGGGAGGGGCAGGGCATTTAAGTTTCTTTAGGGATTTGGGAAGTACTTGTGGCTTTTAAGAGGAGGGGGGTTGATGGCCACAGTTTTTACTCGAGAGGTGTGGTTCCTGGAGCGGGGGAATTAGGTGCTGACAGCAGTGGGTCTTCTTCAGGAACAGGTGTAAGGTGGAGTTTGGTTGGGCTGAGAAGAGCACCGGAGAATCAGTGGAGGATGCCAATTGGTGAGTCAGTGGGTATATGGGGAGCTCTTTTTAATCTGGAAAGATGGTACCAAGAGATATGTTCTGAGAGTTTAGCTGTGGTGGGGGTTGTGAGAAGAATTTGAAAGTGACCTTCCCACTTTAAGGCTTGATGGGTTTAAGAGTTTTTAGGAAGACGTGTTCTTCTGGTAGGAGAGTCCAGTTGGTGGAGCCTTTGTGGGGCTTTGGGAGGGCCTGGTCTCCTTGTACACAGAGAAGATGGCGGATGAGGGAGAGTGTTGGGAGGTATTCTCCTAGATGAGAGTTAGAAGGGGATCTGTTTTGTAAGAGGAAAGGGCATCCATACATACTCAAAAGGGCTGAGAAAGGAGGATGCTTTTGGACTGGCTCTGATGCAGACTGGGACTATGGGCAGAAGGGAGGTCCAGGGTTTCTGGCCTTCAAAAGTGAGTTTGGTTAACTGAGTTTATGGATCCCATTTGCACTTTCAACTTTTCCTGATGACTGGGGTTGGTATGGGATATGGAGGCGCTACTGGACACTGAGGGACTGATAGACTTATTGGGTGATGAAGCTATGGCTGTTGTCTAATTGTATGAAGCATGGGAGACCAAATCTAGGGATGATTTCTGTTAAAATAATTTGGGAGACTACTGCAGCTGTTTCTGTGGAGATGAGGAGAACGCTTCTGCCCACCCGGAGAAGGTATCTACAAGGGTAAGAATAAACTTAGTCTTCTTGACAGGAGGCATGTGGGTAAAGTCTATTTGCCAGTCTTCCCCTGGGAGTGTTCCTCTTAGCTGATGTGTAGGGATAGGAGAGCAGAAGTCTCCTTGGGAGGAAGTGACAGAGCATATATGACAGTTTGAGGTTATGTCTTTCAGTGAGGTAAATAGGTGGGGGAAGAGAAATAAGGGTGAAGGAGAAGGTACAAGGGGCACACACTGATATGGAAGGACTGGTGAAGAGATGTTAGAATTTCTTTGAATTGTTCTTGGGGGAGGATGAGTTTTCGATCTTTGTCCAGTTCCTTTGGAGGGAGACCACTTGTAGCAGTGAAGCTTTTTCAGTGGTGGAATATTGGAGTTGGATTGTGGGGGTAATGAGGAGAGGGGCAGGGGCAGAAGAAAGGGAGGCTTCTTTTGCTGCCTTGTCAGCCTTTCTGTTTCCTCTTGAGATCTCATCTGATCCTGTTTGGTGTCCTCAACAGTGTATAACTCCTGTTTAGCTTGGGAGGTGTGCAGCTTGGAGGAGTTGGTAAATATGGGGACCATTGGTGATGGGGGTTCCTTATGTAGTAAGAAATCCCCTCTTGCCAGATGGCAGTGTGAGAATGGCGAATGTGATAGGCATATTTGGAGTCCGTAAAAATCTTGACTTGTTTGCCTTTGGAGAGGGTTAGAGCCCTGGTGAGAGCTGTAAGTTCCACCTTTTGGGAGGAGGTCCTTGGCATTAGGGGTTTAGCTTCAGTTATTCGGTCAAGGGAGACAACTGCATACCTAGTGATTTTATGGGAGTCGACTGACTTGGAAGAGGAGCTATCTATAAATGACTGGTCATCAAGGTCAGGGAGAGATTCAGGGGAGATATTAGAGAAATGAGGCTGTAGGAGATAAAGGATTTCAGTACAGGAGTGAGTGGGAGGGGAGGAAGATATTGGAAATAGAGATGCTGGATTGAGGGAACACTTTTGGAGAGGCATCACTCAGGGTTTTCAAGAAAGAGGGCATGGAGTAGTTAGATACGAGAAGGAGAAAGTGTGCTCGGTACTCGGGAGGAGAGATCTTGTAGATTATGTGGGCTGTGGACTATGGTGTCTTGAACAAATGTTAGTTTTTTGCTTTCAAGGGTAGGGTGGTGGCTGCTGCTAGGGCTGAGGCAGGTCGGACTTTTTTTTTTTTTTTTTTTTTTTTGAGACGGAGTTTCGTTCCTGTTACCCAGGCTGGAGTGCAATGGCGCGATCTCGGCTCACCGCAACCTCCGCTTCCCGGGTTCAGGCAATTCTCCTGCCTCAGCCTCCTGAGTAGCTGGGATTACAGGCACGTGCCACCATGCCCAGCTAATTTTTTGTAGTTTTAGTAGAGACGGGGTTTCACCATGTTGACCAGGATGGTCTCGATCTCTTGACCTCGTGATCCACCCGCCTCGGCCTCCCAAAGTGCTGGGATTACAGGCTTGAGCCACCGCGCCCGGCTAGGTCGGACTTTTTGTTGGTCAAGGACAGCAAGGCCTATTCCATGGTTTTCGGCTGTGGAGAGTGAACGGCTGAGAGATGTCAGGCAGAGATAGAGCAGGAGCGGTTATGGGGCAGCTGCTTTAAGTTTGTGGAAGCTAGGTATTATGTTGTGTGAAGGATTTAGGGGCTCATTTAGAGGGCCTTTGGCTGTTTCATAGAGGGGGTGGGCTAGGAGGGCAAAGTGGGGAATCCATATTCTGAAGAATCCTACCAGTCCTAAGAAAGAAAGGATTTCACTCTTAGAGGAAGGTGGAGGTAGGCTGTCGATTAATGCTGCCTGTGCCAGGGTCATGGCTTGGGCCCCAGGGGACAGTTGGGACTCCTAAGTAAGTCACTGTTGGAGTGGAGAGTTGTGCTTTGGAGGGGGAAGCAAGAAAGCACAGAAGGGTGGAAAGAAAGTTTAGAAGGGTAATAGTGTGAATATGAGAGTCCTCTAGGCAGGGGCTACAGAGGAGGAGGTTGTCCACATACTAGAGGAGCCGGCTAAGGGAGCAGTCTAGGGAGGTGACGTCTTGAGCTAGAGTTTGTCCAAAGAAATGAGGGCTATCTTTAAAGACTTAGGGGAGGACTGACTAAGTAGGTTGTCGTGACTGGAGGGTTTCAGGGTCAGTCCAAGTGAAAGCAAAAAAAAAAATTTTTTTTTTTTTTTTTTTTTTTGAGACGGAGTTTCGCTCTTGTTACCCAGGCTGGAGTGCAATGGCGCGATCTCGGCTCACCGCAACCTCCGCCTCCCGGGTTCAGGCAGTTCTCCTGCCCCAGCCTCCTGAGTAGCTGGGATTACAGGCACGCGCCACCATGCCCAGCTAATGTTTTGTATTTTTAGTAGAGACGGGGTTTCACCATGTTGACCAGGATGGTCTCGATCTCTTGACCTCGTGATTCACCCGCCTCGGCCTCCCACAGTGCTGGGATTACAGGCTTGAGCCACCGCGCCTGGCCCAGCAAAAAAATTCTGGCAGTCAGCATGAAGAGGAATGATAAAAAAGGCATCCTTTAGGTCAATGAGCATGTAATGGGTTGTGTAATAAGGGAAAAGAGCATGTAATAAGGGAAAAGAACCTACAGGGATTGGGAACTACTGGACGGATGGGAAGGACTGCCTGATTGATGGGCTGGAGGTCTTGGACTAGCTGATATAAGCCACCTGCCTTTGTGACAGGGAGTATAGAGGTACTGTATGGAGAATGAATTGGCCTAAGGTAACCTTGCAAGAGGAGTCTGTTTACGATGGGTTGTAAGCCCTTTAGGTGCCTTAATGAAATGGGATACGGAGAGACATTAGGAAATTTGGAGGGGTCTTTTAGCTGGATTTTGATGGGATCATGCTGAGCTCCTAGAGAAGGGGTAGTGGTCCCACACTATTGGATTAACAAGAGAAGTGGGGAGTGAATAATGGGGGAAGGAGTCAAGGGCTGATGTGGTACCGGAGAGGAATAGGAGAGAATCTGGTTGTGAGGAACAGAAAAAGGTGATGGAAGCTTTGAATTTGGTTAGGAGGTCTCAGCCTAGGATGGGGCAATGAGGCATAAGGAAAGAATGTGAGAAAACAGTATCAAACAGGGAACAAGTAAGAGGTCTGGTGGTGCATGGATGTGAGATGAGTCCATCAACCACCACAACTGAGACCTGAGAGGGATGAGTTGGTGCTGAGAATTTAGGCAAAGCCAAGTAGGTGGCCCTGGTATCAATTAAAAAAAAGACTGGCTTACATGCTATTAGTAGAGTTACCCTGGGCTCTGATGCAGTGATGGCAGTTGGGGCTGGGGGCCCTGCGCCTTGTCAGTCATTGGTGACTAGGCTGAGAAGCTGTGGGAGTATAAGCAATGCTTCACTTTTTGCTTTGCTGAAGGGGTGGTGGCTCTGAGGTGCAGGCTTTTCTGTCTGTTGAGTGGACAGTCAGACTTCCAGTGGCCTATCTGCTGGCAGACTGGGCAAGGGCTTTTTGGCACTTGTAGGTTAGGACATGCCCATGCCCAGTGGCCTTTTTTGCTGCACTTAAAACAAGGCCTGGGAGGCTACTGCTATCAGGTCTTTTGTGCCCTTGGGTACAATGGCTAGGCTGATGTTGGATAGCTGCAGCTAGAAGCTGGTATTTGGCACATTCTCTTCGGGCTTTATCTAATTTACTTTGCTCATCCCTGTTATTTAAGACTTTGAAAGCCAGGTTAAGGTCTTGTTTGAGGGCCATCTTATTGGGGGCAGATTGGGAGATAAAATGAGTATTAAGAACAAGAGTTCCACCCTAGCTAGCGCAGCCCCGGTCCCAGCCCCGGCTGTCCTGGCATCGCTTCCGAGCGCGGCAGCAGCTGACTGTGCCTTCACAATCCGCTGGGACCCGCGAGCCCTGCCACCGTTATGAACATCCGCAGTGTGAGGCCAGAGGACCTGATGAACATGCAGCACTGCAACCTCCTCTGCCTGCCCGAGAACTACCAGATGAAATACTACTTCTCCCATGGCCTCTCCTGGCCCCAGCTCTCTTACATTGCTGAGGGTGAGAATGGGAAGATTGTGGGGTATGTCCTGGCCAAAATGGAAGAGGACGCAGATGATGTGCCCCATGGACATATCACCTCATTGGCTGTGATGCGTTCCCACTGGCACCTCGTTCTGGCACAGAAACTGATGGACCAGGCCTCTCGAGCCATGATAGAGAACTTCAATGCCAAGTACGTCTCCCTGCATGTCAGGAAGAGTAACTGGGCTGCCCTGCACCTCTATTCCAATACCCTCAACTTTCAGATCAGTGAAGTGGAGCCCAAATACTATGCAGATGGGGAGGATGCCTTCGCCAGGAAGCAGGATCTCACCCCGATGGCCGATGAGCTGAGGCGTCACCTGGTGCTGAAGGAGAAGGGCAGGCACATGGTGCTGGATGCCATCAAGAACAAGGTGGAGAGCAAAGGCAGTTCACCTCCGAGCTCAGGAGAGGCCTGTCATGAGGAGAAGGGCCTGGCTGCCGAGGATAGTGGTGGGGACAGCAAGGACCTCAGTGAGGTCAGCGAGACCACAGAGAGCACAAATGTCAAAGACAGCTCAGAGGCCTCCGACTCGGCCGCCTAGAGCCTGCCCCATCCCTTCCTCACCCCACAAGCTTTCACAATAAATTTGCTCCGTGTAAAAAAAAAAAGAACAATAGTTCCTGCTCAGGAGGCAGGGTCGACACAAGTATATTTTTGGAGAGCCTCTGTAAGGTGGGAAAGGAATTGGGCAGGATTTTCATCTGCTTTTTGGTTAATTTGAGTTTTTCAAAATTCATGGCCTTATGGGTAGCTCTGTAAAGGCCTGCAATAAGGCAAGTAATCATATGGTTAAAAGACACCCGGCCAGGGTCTGTGGGATGGTACTCCCAGGAAGTCTCTTCCCAGGGGATGGCAGCGGCTCTTACGGCTAGTAGGATCTTGCCTGAAGATCATCGGCATGTGCCTGAGGTGCGAGCCACTCTTCCCTTCTCTTCCGGAAGGAGGGTAGAAGAGAGGATAATATAGAGATCATGCCAAGTGAGTTCATAAGACTGGCTTAGATATTTAAATTCTTTGATATAAGTATCAGGATTGGAGGAGGACCCCAGACATTTTTCAATCTGGGAGAGATCAGAGACGGAGAAGGGGAGGTGGACACAGATGATCCTTTTGGTCCTTGCTACCTCCCAGAGGGGAAGCAAGAGAGCTGGTTGCTGGGCATGTTGGGTGGGTAAAGGGTGGAGACAGGGAGGACTCAGTCAGATGCAGGGTGGTTGGTGTGGGTAAGAGGTAGGGCCAGAGTGGGGGCATATGGGGGTGAGGATGGTCCAGGAGGAGGAAAATCAGTGAGGTCAAAGGAAAAGGAGTAGCTGGTTGGGGCTATGGGGAGTGTGGCAGGAGATGAGTCACTGACAAGGGCCGTGGGGAGGGTGACAGGGGTCAGTCAGGTTTGGAGTGAGCAAGTATAATTTGGAAAGTAGAACAGGACTGGCAGAGGGAAGGATGGCTACAGAGAGTGAAGAAAACTTGAACATAAGGAATTTCAGACCATTTCCCATTGTAGTGGCAAAAGCTGTCTAAGTTTCTAAGTATATTGAAGTCAAAGATGCCATTTTCAGGCCACTGGGAGCCATTGTTTAGTTTGTATTGAGGCCAAGCAGTATTGCAGTAAAAGATAAGTCTCTTAGGGTGAACCTCTGAATGGAGGCTGAGATTAAGATGCAGGAGACACCCAAAGGGAGGAGTTTCGGGAGGGGTAGACTGAGAGGCTCCCATAGCAAATGGGGATGTAGGTAGAGGAAAAAGAGACTGCCGATGACAGGGATGGGAGGAGAGGGTGCCCCCTTTCCTTTGGGCCTTGTCCGGAATAGAGGAGGTAGCTGCTGAGTCAGGCATAGCTGAAATGGAGGAACCAGAGGCCTGGAGGCTGAAGAAGCCGTTGGCCCAGCGCTGGGTCTTTCAGGAAGGCAGAGACGGTCAAGGGTTCCGGGTAAATGGCAAGAGTCTGTCTTACCCCTGTGGAGGCTCTGACGGTGAATGAGGTTGCCAACAATGGGAGAGTCTGGGAGATCCTCCAGGTATTCAGCTGGTTTGGGAAGGGGAGGGTGGCAGGGAGAGGGGTGATCAGAGAGGGAGGGAGGGATAGAGAAAGAGCTCTCTAAGGGTGCCAGACTACAGCCTACCCCTTCCTGGGTTTTGGCACCAAAATGTAAGGTCAGCCAAGAGAAAGGACGAGTAGACCCAAAGTCAGGCAAGCAAGTTGATTGACCTGCCAGGTTGCTCCATAACAGTCAGAGGCAGCCCTGAACTTACAAAATGAGGGGTTTATATGGGATGAGAGGGGCCTAAGGGAGTCTCCAGACTGAGATAGTCTATCAGCTTTGTAACAAGCAAGAAGATAGTTTATCAGCTTGTGACACACTTGCAAATACATCATCCTGTGAACTTTGTGGTGGCAGTTAAAAAAAAAAACTTGGAATTTACAGGTATGTGTAAAACAAGAATTTACAAGTACATGTAACAAAGGTTTGTTTCTCATGACCTCTCCTGTGCTGCCCAGATAGCTGTAATCAGGCTTTGCTCAATGTGGAATGTCTGGTAGCCTTGCTGTGGCACCTGGATAGGAGTTTAGGAATCCAGCTGCAGAGCCATCAGAGTGGGAATCAGCTGCACTAAGGGGGTTTTCTGGGGCAGCTTGTCTCTAACACAACAGGGATAAGTAGGTGAGTAACTTTATTTATCAAAGTAGGAAACTCCATCATATTATTTTAATGCACATGACTATGCCATTGATACATTTTGGGATATTGAATACAGAAACACAAATACCAATGAATTATCTCTTTTCAAGTAGCAACACAGGAACCTCTCTC
This sequence comes from Sapajus apella, assembly GCF_009761245.1. NCBI lineage: Eukaryota > Metazoa > Chordata > Mammalia > Primates > Cebidae > Sapajus > Sapajus apella. The sequence continues at coordinate 9,084,460 of NW_022437011.1, read as the reverse complement.
TGCACATAGATAGCCCTACTGTAGTCAGGAAGACAACCTCTATGCTTAGAACTTGAGGGCCCAGATTTAAAACACTGTGACTATTCATGACAGGGAATTTTTCTCTTTCCTTAGGAGCCATTTTGGTTTTACCAGTTCAGACTGAGATTGTGACTGAGTTTGAGAAGTGAAGACTGCTATTCTTTCTTAAAACATCTCCCTTTGGAGCACAGTAAAAGTGGAGAGAATGGCTATAAATAACCCATGCAAAAAAACACAAATCCCAAACACACAAAAAAACACAGACTATTTTTACTACCGATATTTTTCTGTTTTTGAGTTACTTTTTCTCTTTCAAGATTTTGTCTTGGTCTTTTTTTTTTTTTTTTTGAGATGGAGTCTCACTCTGTGCCAGGCTGGAGTGCAGTGACACAATCTTGGCTCACTGCAACCTCTGCCTCCTGTGTTCAAGTGATTCTCCTGCCTCAGCCTCCCCGGTAGCTAGGATGGGCATGCTACCACACCCAGCTAATTTTGTATTTTTAGTAGAGATGGGGTTTCTCCATGTTGGCCAGGATGGTCTCAATTTCCTGACTTCGCAATCTGCCTGCCTCAGCCTCTCAAAGTGTTGGGATTACAGGCGTAGCCACCGTGCTTGGCATAAATAAATCAGTTTCTTTTTCTCTTCTTTCTTTTGAGATGGACTCTCCCTCTGTCACCCAGGCTGGAGTGCAGTGGCACAATCTTGGCTCATTGCAACCTCCGCCTCCCAGGTTCGTAGGATTCTCCTGTCTCAGCCTCCCACGTAGCTGGGACTACAGGCATGTGACACTACAAGGTGAGGTTGCGGTGAGCTGAGATTGTGCCACTGTGCTCTAGCCTGGGCAACATGACCAAAACGACATCTCAAACTTTTGCTAATTTTTTGTATTTTTAGTAGAGACAGAGTTTCACTGTGTTAGCCAGGATGGTTTTGATCTCCTGACCTCGTGATCTGTCCACCTCCGCCTCACAAAGTGCTGGGATTACATGCATGAGTCACTGCGCCCAGCCTATAAATCAGTTTCTTAATCTCAGAATCTGTTGGGCTAGTGACTAACATATTGGGCAGCTCAGAGAACATTTCCACTAATGCAGAAAGTTTATCATGCACTGCTGTTCCAGGCAGGAGAATCACTTGAAAGCAGGAGAATCACTTGAACCCAGGAGGCGGAGGTTGCAGTAAACCAAGATTGCACCATTGTGCTTTAGCCTGGGCAACAAGACCAAAACTCCAGCTCTAAAAAAAAAAAAAAAAGATGCCTGTAATCCCATCACTTTGGGAGGTTGAGGCAGGCAGATCACAAGGTCAGGAGTTCAAGACCAGCCTGGCCAATATGGTGAAACCCCATCTCTACTAAAAATACAAAAATTAGCCAGGCATGGTGACATATGCCTATAGTCCCAGCTACTCTGGAGGCTGAGGCAGAATTGCTTGAACCTAGGAGGCAGAGGTGGCAGTCAGCTGAGATCGTGCCACTGCACTCCAGCTTGGGTAATAGAGTGAGACTCTGTCTCAAAAAAAAAAAAAAAAAGGTTTATTTAACTTTTTTTTTAAAGATGGGGTTTCACCATGATGGCCAGGCTGGTCTTGAACTCCTGACCTCAGGTGATCCACCCACCTTGGCCTCCCAAAGTGCTAGGATTACAGGTGTGAGCTGCTGCGCCCGGCCAGCGATTTATTTAACTTTTACAAACTTACACAGCTACATGTAGCATATAGCTATTGCACAGCTGAGCTCTAGAAAATGAGGGGATGGACTTTAGATTCTAAGAATTCTTTAAAATTCTGATACTCTACATAATTTTTAAAAACATACTTTTAAGCCCCAATCCCCATCTGAGCTATAATAAGTTAACTGAGACCTACATGACAAAAAGACAACATACATACATTAGTTATCTTGGTGTCACACAGGGCTGTCAGACACATCTGTGGTCCTGATGGAGTTAGTTGTCATTCAGGTGAAGGCATCTAGGATTCAAAGAATGACAGACTGTCTCTAAGAAAGGGTCCTTTTCCTTTTCTTTTCTTTTTTTTTTTGAAATGGAGTTTTGTTCTTGTTGCCCAGGCTGGAGTGCAAGGGCATGATCTTGGTTCACTGCAACCTCCTCCTCCTTCTCCCAGGTTCAAGCGATTCTCCTGCCTCAGCCTCCCGAGTAGCTGGGATTACAGGCAAAATCCCAGTGGCTCATTTTGTATTCTTAGTAGAGATAGGATTTCTCCATGTTGGTCAGGCTGCTCTTGAACCCCTGACCTCAGGTGATCTGCCCACCTTGGCTTCCCAAAGTGCTCGGATTACAGACATGAGCCACTGTGCCCGGCCGATAGGGTCCTTTTTCTAACAGAAAAAAAAATTGTTTGCACCCAGACTAGGACCAACTCCACAGGAGGAGTCATTCCACTCTCAGAGGTGCAAAACACTGCCCAAAGGTACTCAGCTACAACACCAAAACAGTGCTTGGAGCCAAACCTCAATAAAGACAGTGCTTGCTCTTCCAACAGTGTAACACCATCACAGGCATCACATGAGCCTGGATAGCTGACAACCGCTGGATGATTCCTGAAACAGCTTTTTCATTATTTGTTTCAGATACCTAGACACTCCAGGTAGAAGACATATCAATTGAATGCTGGCTGCAAAACAGGTGTGGAAGCACCGATTGCATACCCTGCTGTCAAACCCTTTAACAGGAATCCCTTTCTCATGTTTTCAGTTGTTTTATCCAACATTCAGAAAGTTCCTGCCATGTGCCAAGCGCTGTGATTGGGATCTAGCAGTAAATAAAACAAGATATCCTGTCTTTTCCTTCATGGATCTTACAAATATAAGTTAATTTGCCTCCCAATTGTTTCCTGATAGATACCAACTAGCCAACGGGCCTGGCACAGAGGAGGTAGTCAATATTGGAATGAACGGGGATATTTACCTGAAAACTGCACATGCAGACTGTCATCTGCCATTATTTCCTCTCTTCACATGGCTGAAGGGATGCCCTACTTTCAAGTCACCCTAAAAAGGAAGACAAACAAGCATTGTATATATATGTATTTTTTGAGATAATATCTCACTCTGTCCCAACTGGAGTACAGTGGCATGACCATGGTTCACTGCAGTCTCAATCTCCTGGCTCAGCCTCCCAAGCAGCTGGGACTACAGGTACATGCCACCATGCTTGCCTGATTTATTTTTTATAGAAATGAGTTCTCGTTCTGTTGCCCAGGCTGGTCTCAAACTCCTGGGTTCAAATGATCCTCCCACCGCAGCCTCCCAAAGTGCTGGGATTACAGGTGTGAGCCACCAAGCCTGGCTTGTATATCTCAAAATTGCGAAAATATACTAAATGTTTTCCCCACAACAAAATATAAGTATGTGAGGTGCTAGATTTAATTAGCATGATTTACTAATTCCACAATTTAAACATATATGAAAACATCACATTGTACCCCATGTAACATATACAATTACTCTCTTTTCTATAGCCTCAGTCAGGAATTATTTTATTTACCATAATTTGCCTTTTCCCTGCCTAGAGTACCATAAAGCTAACCATCCCCCAAGCCCTACAGATATTACTAGTCTTAAGACCCCATATGTAAAAGGCTATTCAGTTAACGCTTGAGGCATTCACACAATGCACTCACATTTGGCTGAGAGAATCCTATTAAGGGAATGCCAACTGATCTAACAAAACAAGCTTTGATAAACAACTCCCCTGCTCCCCAATATCCTCCCCAGTTCCTCCTGTGGAAACTAGGATGTCACTTTTCACAGCAACTGAGGGTCATTTTTTCCTCAAAAGATTAGCATTCCAGGCCAGCGCAGTGCTATGGTTCATGCCTGTAATCCCAGAACTTTGGGAGGCAGGATTCCTTGAGCCCAAGAGTTCAAGACCAGCCTGGACAACATGGTGAAACCCCGTCTCTACCAAAGCCTGGGCAACATAGTGAGACTTTCTCTATAAATTGGGAAAAAAAAAAAAAAAAGGCCAAGCGCAGTGGCTCACGCCCGTAATCCCAACACTTTGGGAGGCCAAGGTGGGTGGATCATGAGGTCAGGAGACGGGCAGATCACCTGAGGTCAGAAGTTTGAGACCAGCCTGGCCAACATGGTGAAACCCCATCTCTACTAAAAATACAAAAATTAGCCAGGCGTGGTGGTACACACCTGTAATCCCAGCTACTTGGGAGGCCAAGGCAGAATTGCTTGAACTTGGGAAGTGGAGGTTGCACTGGGCAGAGATCATGCCACTGCATTCCAGTCTGGATGACAGGACTCTTGTCTGAAAAACAAAACAAAATAACAACAACAACAAAAAAAATAGCTGGTTGTGGTGGTGTGCACCTATCGTCCCAACTACTTGGGAACAAAATTACTACAAAGGGGACTCAATATCTACCACTTTAATGGGGCAGCCAGCTATTCATTTCTGAAAATCAATAAGCAACTAAAGTGCATATATATATTGTCTGCCTAAAGGAGAAATTAGGGTGGTTGTAGTTAGCCAGTTCCCAGAGCCCCCTTAATCAATTTTTTTTTTTTTTGAGTCTCGCCCTGTCGCTCAGGCTGAAGTGAAATGGAATGATCTCAGCTCACTGCAACCTCTGCCTCCCAGGTTCAAGCGATTCTCCTGCCACAGCCTCCCTAGTAGCTGCGATTACAGGCCCCTGCTACCATGCCCAGCTAACTTTTTTTTTTTTTTTGAGACGGAGTTTCGCTCTTGTTACCCAGGCTGGAGTGCAATGGCGCGATCTCGGCTCACCGCAACCTCCGCCTCCTGGGTTCAGGCAATTCTCCTGCCTCAGCCTCCTGAGTAGCTGGGATTACAGGCACGTGCCACCATGCCCAGCTAATTTTTTGTAGTTTTAGTAGAGACGGGGTTTCACCATGTTGACCAGGATGGTCTCGATCTCTTGACCTCATGATCCACCCGCCTCGGCCTCCCAAAGTGCTGGGATTACAGGCTTGAGCCACCGCGCCCGGCCCCAGCTAACTTTTTGTATCTTTAGTAGAGATGGGGGTTCACCATGTCGGCCAGACTGGTCTTGAACTCCTGACCTCGTGATCCACCCATCTTGGCCTCCCAAAGTGCTGGGATTACAGGCGTGAGCCACTGCACCCAGCAATATTTTAATATGTTATTAAAGAGCTAGAGAGGCCGGGGGCAGTGGCTCACGCCTGTAATCCCAGCACTTTGGGAGGCCGAGGTGATTGTGCCATTGCACTCCAGCCTGGGAGAGTGACACTCTCTCTCTCTCTCTCTCAAAAAAAAAAAAAAAAAAAAAAAAAGCTAGAGAATGCCCACAATTTTAAAGTGAATTTGCACAAGTTTTCCTAATAAGGCATCCCATAAATAACTATGGCTATAAAATCCCTCTACAAAGGGTATCATGACTAGGTTTTATGGTGAGTAGTGGGAGCCATGCACTTTAATTTTAATGAAATTAGCAAAAATCCCATTGTATCTCACCCCCTTTGAGAACTTGGTAGGCACTAAAAACAAAAGTGTGACTTTTCCATTTATTTTTACTAACTCCCCTTTCTCATTAGCTTTGTTCTGTTTCCAAAGTATGATTCAAGTGACTTCATACTAGCCAAACCTGTTAGACCAGAACTATTGGACTTACTCTGTCTGCAAAAAGTCATGTTCTCAGATTAAATCTTAATGTAAGCTTTTCCAACCTGCGGCCCACCACAAATTGGCAAACTTTCTTAAAACATTATGAGGTGTTTTTTTTTAATTTGCAATATATATTTTTTTAAATTTAACTACCAGTTATCATTACTGTATTTTATGTGTGGCCCAAGACAATTCTTATTCTTTCAGTGCTTGGCCCAGGGAAGTCAAAAACACCCCTGGCCTTAATAGATAAGCAACTATGCTGGCATCCTGGGGTAGTCAACACAGAGTTGGCATGAACCAAGGCCAGAATGCCAACCAGCTATTTGGCTGCTGTTCTCCCAGCAGTGTAACACTTGCCTAGGTACAAGACAACCTAGGCAGCTGCCTACAGCTGGAGCCAAGAGGGCTAAAGGAGTCCCACTCACCTGCAGTTCCATCTGCCATAGCTGGCCTCTCTGCAATGAAACTCCAGGTTAGTCAGCCAACAGAGAACACGTGTGCAGCTCAGAGTCCCTGCCCTCAAAACTCTGTAACTTAGGCTGGAGCCACAGACAATAAAAACAAAAGTTTATCCTTGTTTAGCTTTGTTTTCACATCTTGTTACTTATACACCACAGCAGTTCAACAGTAGCAAAAGAGTAGATTAAACAAGTATCAGGACGCTCTATCACCTAACCAGCGTCTAGCCAAATGACACTGGGTGAGTAACTTAACCTCTCTATACCTCAGTCTCCTGATTTGTAGAATGGAGATATTATATTACAGGGTCTTTCTCCATCACCCAGGCTGGAGTGCAGTGGGACAATCATGGCTCACTGCAGCCTCCACTTCCTGGGCTCAATCCTCCTGCCTTAGCCTCCTGAGTAGCTATGACTACAGGTGCGAGTGAGTGCACCAAGCCTAATGGGGATATTACTAATAATACTCTGTACATGGGGTGATTGGGAGGCTTAAGTGGAATATAAGCAACTCCCAAGATAATGTCTGGTATAGTGTGGGCACACAGTAAACACCTGAGGAGCTACATTCCAAAAAAGGCTTAGATGGTGAATATGAATGAGTAGAAAGGGAAAAGTTATCCCCTGAGAGAAATAGGCAGTGTACAATGGGAAAGCCAGTTAAAAGTGGTTAGAGGAGGGCCTCCAATATGGGACTTCCTAAAGGAAAATAAAAACAACATTTAGAAAAATAACTGCAGTATTGGGTGTGAGGGGAATTGGAGGTAGTAGTCGTGCCAAGACCTCAACTACTGATAAAAGCAATAAACAAAATGTTTGCACAAATGATAATATTCCTACACAGTCACCATTATAATTTATGTAAGGCAAAGATCATACCTCTTTCCAGCCATCCCTAAATTTCACTCCTACCTTCCTCCACATAATTTAGAGGAACAGGAAAATGAATAGAGACGGTTCATTGTTGGCTGGGTCTGAAAACAGATCTAAAAATAGCCCGCCCCTTTCAAGGCTCGGGTTAAAGGCGCTGACTCAGTTCCACCGGACATTTGGTCCTCACAAACCTTCCCAAGTCCCTGCCCCTGGCACTGGGAGATCGAGGCTCTTGGAGTCAGGCTCTAGAGAACTCCCTAGGGAGAAGAGGAAAGCGGGATGGTGGAACAACGGGGGATGACTCTGGGGCCTAGGTCTCTTTCAGATGCCCTCAAAGCTCAGGGTCTCGAGGGGACGAACCCCAATTTCGTCCCGTGCACCGGCAGAAGCCTTCCTGCACTGCTTCTTTCCCTGGGCCAGGAAACCTCCAAGGACTCTCCCCACTGGGCCCTTACTCACGCGCACGTGTTCGGAGCTCCGCAAGGCGCAGCAGCACCGGCAGAGGCCGGAGGGGAAAGGGCAGGCGGGAGCCCAGGAGAGCCCCGCCCCGCGGCGGCTATTGGGCGTGGCTTCGGTGGGCGGGGCCCTTGACCCAGCCTAGGAAAGGCCTGACTTAAAAAAAAAAAAAAAAAAATGCGAGTTCGGTGGCAGAGGTAATCCTGCTTGTTATAGGAGAGAAGGGCTGGGGTTTCAGCAATGGCTGCGTTTGTTGGACTCCCATCCCATCTCTTAAGGATAGAAAGGGCACAGACTTCGCTGCTGTTCAGGAGAGAATCTGTGAATCCTAGTGGAGCCAGGCTTCCTGTCTGCCCACACTGAGCGACCCCGGAACACTGGTTCCCCTCACGAGCGTGGCGCCTTTCTGTTGCTGCAGACCCAGCCCACGCTTTTGCGCTTCCCACGCATATCCTTTTTCTGGCTTTCTGCGGCAACGCTGTCATTCGGTAATGGATCGCCCACCCACACAGGTCACCTTGGTCTGCGGTCTTCGGGATCTTCCCAGGAGGTTTTCGAATAGATTAAGCCAGTCACTCCCTACTGCTTACCACTGCAGGATCGCATCCCTAGTGCCCTGCAGTGGGATTTTTCACTGAACTGCCGCAGCTGAAGAACAGTGGCTTTCTCTTCTAAACTTGCCCTGCACCATAGCACAGTCAGACAGAGTCCTTGGTCAGGACAGACTGCCTGCAAGGTTACCAGGATTTCTTTGGAACACTTAAACTTCCTTCTCCTACTGGCTAGAGTCAGTATTATTCTGTCCTGCTAAACAGGTGGTGAAGCTGGGGTCCAGAGGGAAAAGGCCTATGAACGGTAATTCCTTATTCCATTCTCTAATTCCCCTAAATTCCTTTCCGACACCCACCCCCCAACAACAACCACCAATCCTGTGGGTTCTGCTGATCTCTTGCACCTGGCACCATTGCCAGGTGAGCCCCTGGGAACCAGCCACTGCCCTTGGCATCTGCCAGCATGTTTCACTGTCCATTTCCTCAGTTCTTTCATAACGAAAAAGACATGCTTCCTGTGCACCCCAACCCTTGCAGACCTCTCCTAAGAAAGCTCAGAGCCCCAGTTTGATTCCAACAAGAGACCCTAGGTTATACGGCCAAAGAGCCACTGAAGGGGAAGTGGCAAGCTCAAATCCTCCCCATTTTGATGGAGTTGGACACAGGCTCTGGTTGGGAAAGGGCTTACATAAATATAGTAATTTAAAAAGTCACATGATCAGTGCTGGGCTGGTAGGCAGGAGCTCTGCTTTGCAGTTAAATAGGAATGTGGCTGAAGACTGCTGCCATAATCAATGCCCACATCCGGCTGTCACAGCATGTTCATAAAGGAGGGTTATGAGAGCTATAAAACCAGGCAGATTGGGTGGGTAATTGTCCTGCGGAGCTCTGCTAAAGGAGGAATTGCATTGGCATCTTATATATTTTGCTTTCTTTCCTTCCAAACACACAAAGTGGAGAGGGTAGAATTACCCTGAGGATTCATGAAAAAGAGATGAGGGGGTGTGTGTGTGTGTGTGTGTGTGTGTGTGTGTGTGTGTGTGTGTGTATGTGTGTGAATGTGCATGTGTGCTTTCAGAGGAGAGACAGGAAATAACCAAGGACAGGGAGCTCTGCAGGCCTTTGGGGAGAGAGGGACAAATAACCTGGTGATGACTGGATACAGATTAGTCCAGGTAGAAGGCAGGATTTGTGTGGAAGGCCAGCCATTATAAATATGGCTGTGAGGTGAGCCATATTCTCATGTCCTGTGATCAACTTTTTGGGCTACAGGCCATTCAATGACCTTTGGAGAAAAACCTAGATGATGATTTATTTTTTTCCTGGGACCTCCATCCTTTTAAATTCTGAATTAATTTTGGTGGGTTGATTTATGTTTTCTTTTGCCTGTAATAACAACTGCTTTTCTACTTTTTTGTTTCTTGTTCTTGCAAAGACAAAATTGTTGGGAATAATTACAAAAAATAAAAGGGAGCATTTCTAGAAAAAAATGCAGCCACATGGAAAGCAAAGGATTAGGGCAAGTCCATTAGCTCTGAGTTTGACCTCATAACTTAAGGCTGACCTCAAGTGACACCAAATCCCCAAGCTTCTTGCCTGACTTTCATTTTCTTCTCCATCTCTCCTCTCATTCTTGCTTCCCTCCTTGATGCCTTTTGCCTCTAACACTGCTCTTTTCCTCTCTCCCTGGACAGGAACCACCAGTAGAGAAATATCTAGTCATTTGTTTAGTTAGTCACTCAGTCAATTAACATTTACGAAGCATCTATTTTGTGCCAGACCCTGTTTAGGTACTGCAGATAAAGTCAGAACAATAGAGATTCCTGCCTGCCTAAAGCTTACAGTCTAGTGGAGAAGAATGACAAGTACTATATGTATTCTTGGGCACATTTCGGGGGCAGCTAACATAGCCTAGGAGGTCAGGAAGAGTACTAAAGATAGCTGTATTCTTTCTGGCTGATTCTAAGGGCTTAGAGTAGAGGAGGAACCCCTCTTCCGTCCCTGCACTCCTCTTGCTGCTATGTACTAGCTACCCAAATTAGAGTGAGGCTCTTCAGTTGTCCTTGTTATTTCTCAAAAGCATAGTTGGAGCCCAGCGTGGTGGCTCATGCCTGTAATCCCAGCACTTTGGGAGGCTGGGGGGGGGGATCACCTGAGGTCAGGAGTTTGAGACCAGCCTGACCAACATGAAGAAACCCCGTCTCTACTAAAAATGCAAAATTAGCCAGGCATGATGGTACATGCCTGTAATCCCAGCTACTCGGAAGGCTGAGGCAGGAGAATCGCTTGAACCTGGGAGGCAGAGATTGTGGTGAGCTGAGATTGTGTCATCATTGCACTTCAGCCTGGGCAACAAGAGCAAAACTCCATCTCAAAAAAAAAAAAAAAAGCATAGTTGAATTGGCAAGGATGTGGAGAATTGGAACCCTCATACACTGCTGGTGGGAGAGTAAAACGATACAGCTGCTTTGGAAAATAGTCTGGCAGTTCCTCAAATGATTAAACATAGTTACTTTATGACCCAGCAATTCCAGTCCTAGGTATGCACCCAAGAGAAATGAAAACCTGTGACACAAAAGCCTATACACAAATGTTTATAGCAGCATTATTCATAATAACCCCCAAAACCTAATGTTCATTAACTGGTGAATGGATAAACAAAATGTGGCAAATCCACACAATGGAATATTACTTGGCCATAAAAGGGAATTAACTCTCTAATCTCAGCACTTTGAAGAAGCTGAGGCAAGAGGATCACTTAAGCCCAGGAGTTCAAGACCAGCCTGCTCAACATAGTGTGACCCCATCTCTCCAAAAAATAAAAAAATTAGGTGGAGATGATGATACACAACTATAGTCCCAGCTACTTAGGGGGCTGAGGTAAGAAGATTGCTTAAGCCTAGGAGGTTGAGGCTGCAGTGAGCTGTGACCATGCCATAACACTCCAGCCTGAGTAACAACAGGACCCCGTCTCAAAAAAAAAAAAAAATGAGGCCAGGTGTGGTGGCTCACACCTATGTCAGCACTTTGGGAGGCAGAGGCGGGCAAATCACTTGACGTCAGGAGTTTGAGACCAGCCTGGCCAACATGGTGAAACCCTGTCTCTACTAAAAATACAAAAAATTAGCCTGGTATGGTGGCATATGCCTGTAGTCTCAGCTACTGGGAGGCTGAGGCATGTGCTTGAGCCCGGTAGGTGGAGGTTGCAGCAAGTGGAGATTGTGCCACTGCATTCCAGCCTGGGCAACAGAGCGAGACACTGTCTCAAAAAAAAAAAAAATAAGAATCATGTACTGATTCACGCTACAATATAGATAAACCTTGAAAACATTAAGTTAAAGAGGCTAGTCACACAGTGTCACATATTGTTTGATTCCGTCCGTATGGAAGTCCAGAATAGGAAAATTTGTAGAGACAGGAAGTAGATTAGAGGTTGCTTAGGGTGCAGTTGGGACAAGGTGAGTTTGAGCTTGGAGTTTCTTTTTGATGTGATGAAAATGTTCTAAAATTGTGGCAATGGTTGCACGTAACTATAACTATAACAAAAACTATTGAATTGCACTCTTTAAATGTGTAGATTTTAGGGCATATGAATTATATCTCAATAAAACTGTTTAAATAACAACAGTGAAATGCATATGGGGCCGGCAAGGTGGCTCATGCCTGTAATCCCAGCATTTTGGGAGGCCGAGGTGGGAGGATCGCTTGAGCCCAGGAGTACAAGACCAACCTGGGCAACATAGCAAGATTGTCTCACACAAAAAAAAAAAAAAAAAAAAAAAAGAAAGAAAGAAAAAGAAAACAAAACAAAACAAAAAGACTGTCTCTATATATTAAAAAATATATATACAGCTGGGCGCAGTGGCTCACGCCTGTAATCCTAGCACTTTGGGAGGCCGAGATGGGTGGATCACCTGAGGTCAGGAGTTCAAGGCCAGCCTGGCCATCATGGAGAAATCCCATCTTTAAAAAAAAAAAAAAATACACATATACAAAAGAAAAACAGCATACCTGAGGGCCTGAAAAAATCTACAATTCTGCCTGTAATTGTGGGCTGCATGGTCATTGTCAATTTTTTTTTTTTCAGACAGAATCTCACTCACTCTATAGCTCAGCTGGAGTGCAGTGGCATGATCACTGCAACCTCTGCCTCCTGGGTCCAAGTGATTCTCTTGCTTCAGCTTCCCAAGTAGCTGGGATTACCGGCATGTACCACTACCCTCAGCTAATTTTTATGTTTTTGGTAGAGACCAGGTTTCACCATGGTGTCCAGGCTGGTCTTGAACTCCTGGGCTCAAGTGATCTGCCCACCTCAGCCTCCCAAAGTGCTGGGATTAAGGTGTGATCCACCATGCCTGACTTGTTTTTGTCAATTTTAAGGACTAAAATAAAAAGGACTTTGTATTCTGGGTCCTGTGGCCTCTCAGAGCTCTGTCCCTTATCTCTGGGAAAACTGAAGGCATTTGGTCAGCAGCATAAACAGATGCAGAGGGTTGGACTGGGCATCCCCATGCTTTCCCTCCCTAACTCAATCCCCTCACTGTGACTCAGTTTAACATGTATGGCATACCTGCTATGTAGAAGGTATGTGGGACCTGAAAGAGCCACAGTCTCTTTATTCCCTCTAATCTTTGAGATTGTTATTAACATATTGCCCTCTGTTTAAACAAACAAAACTCTTTAGACAATAGGTAACGTGGTACAGAGCATAGTTGCAAGGCAGCCTGGGATTCTGAGCTCCCTCTATAACATGTAGGGAAACATCATGGTGACATCAGCTAGAGCAAGACCAATTCCCAGTCCATCTAAGAGTTGAACAAGTTCCAGGACTTGGTTCCTTCCTCACATGCCTTCAATCACCCCTTCATTTGGTTTCTAGACTCAATTTGTTAGTCTATTTCCATACCCCTCATTTTCTCACCAACCCCACCCCCACAATGTCCAAATTGGCCCTCCAATACTGAAACCATTTGCCGGAAATTCATTAAACTGAACACATGGGAAATTACAGAGGAGATTTCACTTGTCACTTAGACTCAAATATAGAAAGTAATTTTAAAAGGACAGTGGTGGTGAGAGACTATTTTTATCTTGCTTGTTTGTGCTGAGTTTTCTTATCTTGCTGTCTCTCGTTCTTTTCCTGGCTCTCTCTCTTCTTCCTTGCTTGTTTTTTAAACTAAACACTGGCCTTTTAAAATTTCTATCCCAGGTTGGTTCTGTACCTTTTTTTTATAGAGTGTTTGACTTCATCATTCATTCATTGAACCAATATTGAGTATCTGCCATATGGCAGGCCCTGTGCTAGGCTCTAGGAGGGATACAATGATAAATGAAACAGATACAGTCCTTACCATTGTGGAGATTACAGTGGACATCAGGTAAAGTGAGTTCAGATTTGGTCACAGAAAAGCCTCCAGGTAGGCCTGCCCTAGCCCAGCTCAAACAGATACTTTTAAAAAAGGAGATTCTGTAGCTTTCTCAGGCATCCACTTGATGGAGTTATTTGTACCTTTCTGGTGCTAAGTTTACCAAATAGTAAATGGGCATGTAAAATAGCCAGAACCTCAGCATGTTTATTAGATAATAAACCAAATATCTCACAGCAATGTAAGGAAACTAAAGACCTAGGTTTCTGTGTGATATATACAAACTCTCTGGGTAGAGAGAATATGAACCTAGGAATCAGATGCGGATCTGATTTTGACTCCACCTCTTATATGTTAGCTGTTTTGACTTTTAGGTACATGATCTCTGGCCTCAGTTCCATCACCTATAAAATGGGAATAGTAATCTCTATATTTTAGAGCTGGTGTGAGGATTAAATGAGATGTCATATATAAGAGATCAGGCAGGTATTCAATGCATGTCACTTTCTTTCTGTGACTTCTCTATCCCACCCTTGAATCCCACAATTTAAAATAAATAAGTAACCAACCTGGGCAACACAGTGAGAGCTCGTCTCTATTTATTTAAATAAATGAATAAAGATAAAGCCTGGTCTCTCAATTGACTGGAAATGAGGATTTTCAAATGGTGTTCACCAATTACACAACTAGAGAGTTGGGATTTTTCTATACTGGTTACTATAAAATTGTACTATGCATGCATCTTATGACAGATCACTCCTTTTTCTGGGATAAGAGAAAGGAAATAAAAATTGAATTTATAAGAAAAAGACTGAAATGAGATATAATAACGGACTTCTTCACTATGAGGTCTGGAAATTTGAGTGGATGCCTGAGAGAGCTGCAAAATCTCCTTTTCTAAGAACATCTTTTTCGGCTGGGCCAGGGCAGGCCTACCTGGAGGTCAAGAATAAACCTGATGGCCTCTTCATGTCCCATTTAGCCTAAGGAATCCTTTCAGGAGGAATGGCTGGTCCTCTTCCTTTTCCAAGCCAGGCATGCTGCCAAGGCTTATTGCTCATAAGGAAAGGAAAAAATGGCAGCTGCCATTTCAGGCACTTAATAAGTACACTAAATTAAGAAACTGCTGATTTGGTTTACCTGATTCCTTTTCTTTGATAAAGAAGATAAAGAAGAAGTCTCTTCAATCAGAGGTTCCCTGAAGTTGAAAAGGAAGCCTGAGCTCCAACTGTGGAAACTGGCAGAGGCCACACTTAAAGGAATAAGCAGGGCTCGGCAGGCAGTGCTAAGATTCCAGGATTCCCTCTCCCACCCCATCCATAGATCTCAGGCTGCCTTTTTTCTAGTTATTTGCAAAGGGGATTAGTTTAGTTGTCCTTTTCTCCCTTCACCGCCATTTTTGTTTCTTCTTTTTTCTAATTTTCCTTCCATCCTCTCTTGCGCCACCTCCTTTTCTATTTTCTCCTTCTCCTTCTTCCCTCCTCCAATCTCCATTTCAGCTGCTGGATCTCATCATCCAACCCACTGGAATTTTTGTTCCAGGAACTTTAGCATTCCTTCTTGATTTAGAGTAACAATAGGCCAAGCACGACAGCTCATGCCTATAATCCCAGCACTTTGGGAGGCCGAGACAGGCGCACCACCTGAAGTCAGAAGTTTCAGACCAGCCTGGCCAACTTGGTGAAAACCTGTCTCTACTAAAATTACAAAATTCTTTTCAGAGCATGTATGGGAAAAAAGAAATAAAAAAAGAAAAAAGAAAAAAAATTAGCTGGGCTTGGGAGTGGGCGCCTATAATCTCAGCTATTCGGGAGGCTAAGGCACTAGAATCTCTTGAACCAAGGAGGCGGAGGTTGCAGTGAGGTAAGATTGTGCCACTGCACCTCGGCCTGGGTGACAGCACAAGACTCTGTATCAAATAATAATAATAATAATAATAAACTAACAATACTATTCTGATAATAAAGATAATGCTCTGTATTTGTATAGAGCATGGTTTCCCGATGTATAGTCAGGTGCACCTGGAGTAGGTGTTTATGTGCAAAACTTTCAGAGCATGTCAAGTGCTAATGTGAATTGCAAATGTCCATCAAGATTTAGAATATGGGAACCCACATTTTTCAAACCTCTTTGATCTTTCTTTTTCTTCACACCCTGGGATAAGTGGTCTTTGGAATACATTTCAGAAACACTTACATCATGTGTTAGACTGTTTAAAAATGCTGTAACATTCATCATCTCATTTGATCCCTACAACTGCTATATGATGGGACAGGGAAGTTATATTAGGCTTACTTTACAGATGAGTTAAACAGACCCAGAGAGGTTACATACCTGGCTCATGGTCACATAGCTGGCCAGCAAGCAGCAAAGCTGGGTCTTCTTTTTTTTTTTTTCTTGAGACAGGGGCTTGCTCTGTCTCCCAGGCTGGAGTGCAGTGGCGTGATCTTGGCTCACTGCAACCTCTACCTCCTGGGTTCTAGCTATTCTTCTGCCTCAGCCTCCTGAGTAGCTGGTATTATAGGCACCTGCCACCATGCCCAGATAATTTTTGTATTTCAGTAGATACGGGTTTTCACCATGTTGGCCAGGCTGGTCTCGAAGTTTTGACCTCAAATGATCTGCTGTCTTGGCCTCCCAAGTTGCTGGGATTACAGGCGTGAGCCACCGTGCCTGGCTGGGTCTTCTTATTTATGGCCCTTGTATCTCTGTCAGTTCAGATAACGCAGTTATCTTTGCACTGCGTTTAAAGATAACATATATGGCCGGGCGCGGTGGCTCAAGCCTGTAATCCCAGCACTTTGGGAGGCTGAGGCGGGTGGATCACGAGGTCAAGAGATCGAGACCATCCTGGTCAACATGGTGAAACCCCGTCTCTACTAAAAATACAAAAACATTAGCTGGGCATGGTGGTGTGTGCCTGTAATCCCAGCTACTCAGGAGGCTGAGGCAGGAGAATTGCTTGAACCCAGGAGGCGGAGGTTGCGGTGAGCCGAGATCGCGTCATTGCGCTCCAGCCTGGGTAACAAGAGTGAAACTCTGTCTCAAAAAAAAAAAAAAAAAAAAAAAAAAGATAACGTATATGTCACCTATCATATGATATATGAGATCTAGAAGATATAAATGGTAAGTTATGACATTCATTTTTTTCCCATTCAACTAAATATATTGCATATCTCCCATGTGCTTGTCACTATTCCAGATGCTAAGAATACAACATTAACTAACATAGACAAAACAACAAATTCTTGCCTTCATGGACCTTACATTCTAGTGGAGGGAGATAGAAATTACAAGACAAATATGTAAAAGATATTTTATTACATGTTATATAACAATAAGGGCTAAGAATACAGTAGGGGAACAACGGAAGATGTAGGAGTTGCTATACAAGGAGTAAAGAGTGTCAAGACAGGCTATACTGGGTAGGTGACATTTGAATGAAGACTTGAAGGAGATTTTGGGGTTGGTTCAGTGGGAGGGAGTTCCATCAGAGAAAAGCAAATTCAAAGGGTCTGAGGCAGACTGAGCCAAGGGTGAGACTAAGCAGGTTGGTGGGGGGCAGGGTGGTAAAAGATGAGGTTAGAGAGATTAGGGGTGTGGAGTCCAGACAGCAGATCTTATAAGGAAAAAAAGTGATATAACGCAATGATATATCATGATATAATAATAATACCATATAACAAATCTATTATGTTGCTGCAAAACAAATTATCCCAAAACTTTAAGAACTTAAAAGTAACAAATGGTTATTTCATACAGTTTCTGGGGGTCAGGATTGGGGAGCAGCTCAGCTAAGGTGGCTCAGAGTCGCTTATGACGTTGTAGTCAAGCCGTCCACTAGGGCTGCAGCCACCTGAGGCCCTGACGAGGGTCAGAGAATCTGCTGCCAAGATGGCTTACGTAGCTGTTGATAGAAGGCCTAGTTACTTACCACATGACCCTCTACAGCACTGTTCACTACACAGCAGCTGGTTTGCCCCAGAGCAAGTGATCAGAGAGACAGAATGACCAAGAAACAAGCTACAGTGTCTTTTATAACCTAATCTTTTACGTTGCATATGATTACTTCTGCCATATTCTGATTACTTCTGCCACATAGACAAACCCTGGTTCCATGTGAGAGAGGAGATTTACAAGTGCATGAATATCAGGACATGGACAGCATTGGGGATCATCTTGGAGATTGGCCACTACAGTGGCTTATAGAAAATTTCCTCAGAATAGCCGGGCGCGGTGGCTCACTCCTGTAATCCCAGCACTTTGGGAGGCCGAGGCGGGTGGATCACGAGGTCAAGAGATCGAGACCATCGTGGTCAACATGGTGAAACCCCGTCTCTACTAAAACTACAAAAAATTAGCTGGGCATGGTGGTGCGTGCCTGTAATCCCAGCTACTCAGGAGGCTGAGGCAGGAGAATTGCCTGAACCCAGGAGGCGGAGGTTGCGGTGAGCCGAGATCACGCCATTGCACTCCAGCCTGGGTAACAAGAGTGAAACTCTGCCTCAAAAAAAAAAAAAAAAAAAAGGAAAATTTCCTCAGAATAACAACTTCTTCAAGAAATACCAACAAATATGTGGTCCCTAAAATATTGGAGTTTCCAACCCTATCTGGGTTGAAGCCTAAAAGAGGACAACCCAGAGATCAGGGGCTTCAAAAACTGCTGAGAGTCTGAAGGCTTTATTTCAATTCTGCATGAGCATGCTTTTTTCTTCAAAGCCCCACTTCCTCTAGGCCTGGCCTCATTATTTCATTCAGCCAATTAACTCAACTTGTAATAATCTTAGTTAAACCTGCAAATTAAAAAAAAAAGAAAAGAAAAAAAGAAACCCTTTGAGGAAATCTATAGAATTTCAAAGGCAGCCTGAGACCTCTCTGGGTAATTTAACCTTGAGATGACACTGAACTTTATTAAGGGCAGAGCAGACCCACTCATCCCCTAAAATCCCTAGGTCTCTTCTTGTAGAAGAGAGGCATCCTGTCTAGTAAGAAGAATGACTGAGGACAAGGAACAGACAGAGTATTTGCTCTGTCCCTGAAGGCCAGTACTGGATTTATCCAGAAACAAACATGGCTCTCCTGAGACCCAGGGCGGGCCTCTTGCCCAGCCCCCACCAGACTCAGCCTTGGCTGTGCAGCCCATCAGCCAGTTTCCTAAGCTGAGCAGCAGATGGCATCCCAGCCTCAGGAGCGAGCAGCTGAGGTTTTTGGCAAGAGCAGCATTACTGTAAGGAACGCAGTCTGCGGCTTGGTGTCTGGGAGCCCTGCCTCCTCAGCTCCCAGCTCAGGGAAGTTTCTGCTCTGTGCCTGCAGATTAGGATACTGTCAGGCTAGTATCTCAGAGAGTAGGGCCTGAAACCCTTAGTCAGGAAACAGATGAACACAGGGTCTTTTCTGAGAAAGATGAAAATCAGTGGTTTCCACAATTATATAGGTACTAAAAAAAAATTTTTTTTTAAAGAAGAAAATCAGTGGCTGCTGTTCCCAGAGAGGCTGTTTTTCCTTCACTTGCCCTTTGCTTGAGAGGGTCCATAATGAATATATCTTGGTCTGGGGGCTGGCAGGTCCCTGACAGAAGCCTCCTGGGATGGCCAGATGCAGCCAGAGACAACTTGAGGGATTAGTGAGCTCCTGAAAGCATCTAGGGAATTCCAAGGGTTCCAAATTGAATCCTCTTTTTCCCCAGGTGACCCAAATGAAGAGCTATACTCCAGAGCTGGCCACCAACGATGCTGGCAGGGCTCATTCCTGCAGGCCTTCTTTCTGTGCCTCAGTCTTCTTCCTTCTCCTTATGCTCCTCCCCTTCCCCTAACCCCACTCCACCTCCTCCTCCTCCCCCCAATACCTGCTGCTCCTCCTCCTCCTCCTCCTCTGTTCCATTTTTTTCTCTCCTTCCCTTTTCTTCTGTCATCTCTATCCTTTTAAGTCTTTCACTGTGTGGCTGTATTTCTTTCTTCTGCTCCAGTGTAGGAAAGAAAGCTGATTACCAAACTGCCTTGGCAAAGTGGCCATGGGCATTGAGCCACACACCATTGCCTGTCTTTAGGGACTCAGAACTTCTCTCTACTTGTCTCTCTCTCTCTCCCTCATTTCTGCCCTCCCTGCTACTGATGCTTGATGGCCAGTCCCAAGAAGACCTGGACAAAGAGAGGTCCAGAGGTCACCAAGAGAATCTACTCTCCTCCCACAGAACCTGTCGTCCCTGCTTTGTAGCTCCTGAAGGAAAGACTCCAGAGGGTTCCCAGTAGGGCTGAGATCCATTGAGCCTCCTGTTCACTGAGGATTCACTGTTTGCCACTAGAATGTGAGCTTGAGGGCAGGGCCCTGTCTACCTTGTAGATGGAAAGATGAATGCCAAGCTCTGTATTAAGCATTAGGGGTACAAACGTTAAAGGGGCAATCCCAGTCCATAAAGAAAAGAACACTCAGACTATTACTTATGATCTGGAATAGTAACTATGAGAATAATGGTGGCAGAAGGTGCAGCAGTGCCTGAGTCTGTGTTGTGAAAACAGGGAAGGATTTGTTCACTCACTAATTCAACAATTATTCATAAAGAGCCTACTAGACCCTGGGCTAAGCAAGGAATAAGGTAGGCCCTTGTTCTCAGGGAGCTCCCCATTGGATGTGAGAAACATGAATAAATAAGTAGACAGTTAAACAGGATCACTGCTGTATTGGGGAAAATATTGGGCAGTAAAAGCAGGAAGTGGAGGCAGCTCACCTAGTCTGGGGATTCTGGAAGGGCTCATGGTGAAGTGAGTTCAGGCTAAGACCTACTTGAAGGGCCAATAGAAGTTAACTGGGAGAAGAGAGAGATTTCCAAGCCAAGGGAACATCATGTAGGGTCAAGAGAGGCAAGTTTCAAGGAGCTGAGAAAATGTGTCAGGAACTCTGGCTGAAGAACTAGTATGGTAGTAGGTGGGGCCAGAAAATAAGAAGCAAGAGAAGTGGGTGGGAGTGGGGTAAAAGAGCCTAAAACCAGATTAAGGAGTTATGACTTTACTTTTTAGGGCAGGGGAAACCATTTAAGAGTTTTAAGGAGAGTGAAAAATCAAGTTTGCATTTTAGAAATTAGACTAGGTGAAGTGGCTCATGCCTGTAATCCCAGGTCTTTGGAATGTTGAGGCAGAAGAATTGCTTGAGGCAAGGAGTTCAAGACTAGCCTTGGCTGCAGAGCAACAGCCCATCTCTACAAAAACAAATTAGTTTTTAGGCTGGGTGTGGTGGCTCACACTTGTAATCTCAGCACTTTGGAAGGCCAAGGCGGACAAATCACCTGACATCAGGAGTTTAAAAGCAGCCTGGCCAACATGGTGAAACCCCATCTCTATGAAAAATACAAAAATTAGCCGGGCTTTATGGCAGTGCCTGTAATCCCAGCTACTCAGGAGACTAAGGCTGGAGAATCACTTGAAACCACAGAGGTTGCAGTGAGCTGAGATGGCGCCATTGCACTCCAGCATGGGGGACAAGAGTGAAACTCCATCTAAAAAAAATTTTTTTTTGGCCGGGCGCGGTGGCTCAAGCCTGTAATCCCAGCACTTTGGGAGGC
>NW_022437011.1:9047269-9063458 GCF_009761245.1 Sapajus apella | reverse complement strand
AAAGAATGAGGCATGGTGGCATGCACCTTTAGTCCTGGCTACCCTGGAGGCTGAGACAGGAGGATCCTTTAATCCCAGGAGTTCAAGGTTTCAGTGAGCTATGATCATGCCACTGCACTCCAGCCTGCGTGACAGACCCAGACCCTGTCTCTAAAAGAAATCACTCTGGGTGCAGTATGAAAAATGGATGGGGTAGGGCCAGAGTGTCAATCCTAGAGATAAGTTAGGGAGTCCAGGCAAGAAATGATGATCTGAGTTATGATAATGATGTTGGTGGGGGGAGAGGTCATATTTGAGTTGAGATTGAGAATTGTTTGGAATTTTCCTGCCCTAAAACTTGGAGTAGGGGGAATACTGGCATTCCAGAGAGAGAAAATGCACATACAAAGGATTAAAGAGCGTGGCATGCTCTGGGAAGCACATGTGATTATGTATTTAGAGATGAGGTAGGGAGGAGCCAACCTTTGTTAAAGAATTTGGGAAGAGGCCGGGTGCGGTGGCTCAAGCCTGTAATCCCAGCACTTTGGGAGGCAGAGGCGGGTGGATCACGAGGTCAAGAGATCGAGACCATCCTGGTCAACATGGTGAAACCCCGTCTCTACTAAAAATACAAAAAATTAGCTGGGCATGGTGGTGCGTGCCTGTAATCCCAACTACTCAGGAGGCTGAGGCAGG
The DNA here is from genome assembly GCF_009761245.1 of Sapajus apella. Lineage (NCBI taxonomy): Eukaryota > Metazoa > Chordata > Mammalia > Primates > Cebidae > Sapajus > Sapajus apella. The sequence continues at coordinate 9,062,783 of NW_022437011.1, read as the reverse complement.
AGAATTGCCTGAACCCAGGAGGCGGAGGTTGCGGTGAGCCGAGATCGCGCCATTGCACTCCAGCTTGGGTAACATGAGTGAAACTCCGTCTCAAAAAAAAAAAAAAAAAAAAAAAAAAAAAAGAATTTGGGAAGCCCAGGGTGAGGCCAAAGCCATTCTGTTGCAGCTGGGGAAGGAGCGAGGAGGTATGGTGATCTTCTGCAGTTACCCAAAATATCCAGAGGGGTTCCCGAGGGTCATGATCCAATCCAGCCAAGCATTTTCACAACACGCATATCACCCACGACCCAGAACACAAGGGCAAACAATGTCCAAGGACATGAAGGAGGACCTGGAAAATGGAGTAAGCATGTGAACTAAGAAAATAACTAAGGAGAATGGGAAAAGACGGTCTGCCAAACACAAAGAGGTGTGTAAGACTGAATGAGATGGACCTCATCAGAATCTGGAAATTTCTCTTGCAGAATTGCCCAGCCCCTGGACTCAATCTTTCCTCCTTTGCCTCCAGATCTCAAAGGTGCCTTGACAGATATTTCTAATTTGTGGCTGGGCGAAGTGGCTCACACCTGTAATCCCAGCACTTTGGGAGGCCGAGGCGGGCGGATCACCTGTGGTCAGGAGTTCTAGACAAGCCTGGCCAAAATGGCGAAACCCCCTCTCTACTAAAAACACAAAAATTACTCAGACATGGTGGTGAATACCTGTAAACCCAGCTAGTCGAGAGGCTAGACATGAGAATTGCTTGAAACCAGGAGGCAGAGCTTGCAGTGAGCTGAGATTGAGCCATTGCACTCCAGCCTGGGCAACACGATCAGACTCTGTCTCAAAAAAAAAAAAAAATCTCTAATTTGTTCTTCAGATAAGAGATTTAGAAGTGGATAGAGAGTATGGGCACTTCTTCCTTGATCTGTGACTTAGGGCAAATGACTTACTGAACCCATTTCCTCACCTGTGGGTACTAAAAGCTTGAAATAAGGTAATGTGAACAGAAAGCTGACATAGTGAAGGTTCTCAAGAATTCTTTGGTGTTACTAAGGCAGAAAGAGCTAGGAAGGGATGTAGAAGAGGAGGACTGAGTGGAAGGGGAGTAAGTTTCAGCATGCTCAGAAACCTTTGATGGCTTTCACAGCCTATGAAGGAAAACCCTCCACCAAGGTTGGTTCCTGCCTACCTGTCCTGCCTCATCACCCACTGTTCACAACCTCACTTTACAGACTAAGTGTTTTATCACCTTTTGTGATACCCAGAACATACCATGCTATTCAAGCCTTTGCACAAGCCATTCTTCTGGAAAGAAAATGCTCCTTCAAACCTGTCTTCAACACCAAATATCATGAGGCCTTCAGAGTCCTAGAGCAGGGGTTAGGAAGGAACTCAGAGTGTATATATTGTGAGAGGAGCACCATGTACTAAGGAGAAGGAGGTGCCTGAGAAAGTTAATATGGCTCAAATAAATGACGTTTGACAGCGTGCTTAGGTGACACAGGGGCAGGCAGGCAGGTCTTGGGCAGGCTTGCCTTGGTAGTGAGGATAAGCCTAGAAGAGAAGAAGGAAAGTAGAAAGGTTTAGGGAAGACCCAGCATAGCCCTGCCCTCCACCTCCTTCCCTATTTTCTCCCTCCTTCCTTCCAGTAGGGGCCAAGTTCCCTGGGAGGTAACTGCAAGCCTGGAAGTGTAGCCCAAGGACATGCTTATTCCTTTTAGGAGCCTCTACCTAAGCCCCAGGGTACAGAGGTTCAGTTATCTGAAAAGTGCTATAGAAAGACATGTACAAAGGACTATGGAAGCCAAGAAGAACGTATAGCCAACCCAGCCCAGGGAAGCATGGAAAGGCTTCACAGAGAAGAGGAGCTGGGCCTTGGAAGAAGAGGAGATTATCAAATGGGAAAGGGTTTCCAAGTGATGAGCACAACGTGAATCGAGTCAGGTTGTGCTTGGTCCTGGGACCTGGAGGAAAAGGAGGAAAGAAGAGGGACAGTACATTTTGTGTGTGTGTATGAGAGAAAAAGTCCTACTTCTTCACCTAGGCAGGAGTGCAGTGGTGGGATCTCAGCTCACTACAACCTCCATCTGCCAGGTTCAAGTGACTCTTGTGTCTCAACCTCCTGAGTAGCTGGGATTACAGGCATGTCCCACCACGCCTGGCTAATTTTTGTATTTTTAGTAGAGATGGGGTTTTGCCATGTTGGCCAGGCTGGTCTCAACTTCTGACCTCAAGCGATCTGCTTGCCTCTGCCTCCCAAAGTGCTGGGATTACAGGCGTGAGCCACACACGTGGCCTAGATTCTTCACTCCCTCTCCTTTCCTCCATCTCCAGAACTGAGCTCTCCTTGGTCTCCCTGTCCTGGCCCATCCTTAGAATCATTGATGTTGATGATAATTATAATAATGATTATTATACCCTCCACTTGAGCCTGAGAGGCAGAGGTTTCCGTAAGACAAGACTGTGCCACTGCACTCCAACCTGGGTGACAGAGTGAGACCCTGTCTCAAAAAAATAAAAAAAATAGCCAGACGCGGTGGCTCACACGCCTGTAATCCCAACACTTTGGCAGGCTGAGGTGGGTGGATCATCTGAGGTCAGGAGTTCAAGATCAGACTGACCAACATGGTGAAACTGGTCTCTACTAAAAATATGAAAAAAAATTAGCCAGGCATCGTGGTGCACACTTGTAATCCTAGCTACTCGGGAGGCTGAGGCAGAAGAGTCTCTTGAACCCAGGTAGTGGAGGTTGCAGTGAGCGGAGTTCGTGCCACTGCACTCCAGCCTGGGTAACAGAGTGAGACCCTGTCTCAAAAATAAATAAATAAATAAAAATAAATTGGTACATTACTGTTAATGAAACTTTTTTCAGATTTCATCAGTTTTTCCGTTAATGTTCTTGTTCTGTTCTATGATCTCATCTAGGATATTATGTTGAATTTAGTCATCATTTTTCTGTAGTCTCCTTCAATCTGTGACAGTTTCCCAGTCTGTCTTTTTCGTGACCTTGACAATTTTGAAGAGTACTGATCAGGTCTTTTATAGAATATCCCTCACTTTGGTTTTGTCTGATGCTTTCTTATGAGCAGACTGAGGTGAGCACAATGCCTTTTATTACTTTGCCTTAGAAGTCACATACCATTATTGCTATTCCATTCTATTCTTTAGAAGGACGTCAGTAAGTACATAAAACAGTTAAGGGGAGGTGAATTAGTTCTGCCTCTTGAAGGAAGGAGTATCAAAGAGTTTGTGGGCATATTTTACTTTATGTGTTTATTTGTGTGGATCTCACTCTAGGCTTTATTTATTTATTTATTTAATTTATTTTGGGGAGGTCGCCTAGGCTGGAGTGCAGTGGCATAAACACAGTTCACTGCAGCCTCAACATCCTGGGCTCAAGCGATTTTCCCACCTCAGCATCCTGAGTAGCTGGGACTACAGGCCTGCACCACCATGCCTGGCTAATTTTTATATTTATTTTTTGTAGAGATGGGGTTTTGCCATGCTGCCCAGGCTGGTCTCGAACTCCTGGGCTCAAGTGATCTGCCCACCTTGGCCTCCCAAAGTGCTGGGATTACAGGCGTGTGAGCCACCACCTTAGCTTTTGTGATTACAAGCTACCACTCTCAGCTTTTGTGGGCATATTTTTTTTTTGTCTTTTTGTTTTTTTCCTTTTTGTGGAGAACGGGGTCTCGCTATATTGCCCAGGCAGGTCTCGAACTCCTGGGCTCAAGCTATCCTCCCGCCTCTGCCTCCCTAAGAGCTGGGATTACAGGCGTGAGCCACAGCGCCCGGCTGTGGGCAAAAACACCACAAAAGGGTCAGGGAAGACCTCTCTAATGAAGTGACATTTGAACAAAAACTTAAGAAAATGAACAAACTATGGGGATATCCTGGGTAAAGCTCTGTAGGCACAGGGGACAGCCAGTACAAAGGACCTGAGGCAGGAGTGTGAGTAAGTAGCAATGTTTGAAGAATGGTCAGAAAGCCCATGTGGCTTACCAGAGAGAGCAAAGGGGAAGAGTGTTAGGGCATGAGGTCAAAGTTTGTGGATTGAGAGTGAGGAAGTTCATGTGGGGCTTTGCAGCACGTGGTAAGGAATTTGAATTTTATGTAGGGTGAAATAGGGAGCCATCGAAAGGCTTTGAGCTGGGGAGAGACCTGATTTTATTTTATTAATTAATTTTTGAGACAGAGTTTCACTCTGTCGCCCAGGCTGGAGGGCAGTGGGGCAATCTCAGCTCACTGCAACCTCTACCTCCCAGGTTCAAGCAATTCTCCCGCTTCAGCCTCTCAAGTAGCGGGATTACAGGCACAAGCCACCACACCCGGCTAATTTTTTGTATTTTTAGTAGAGACAGGGTTTTACCATATTGGCTAGGCTGGTCTCAAACTTTGGACCTCAGGTGATCTGCTCACCTTGGCCTTTCAAAGTGCTGGGATTACAGGCATGAGCCACCACACTCAGTCCAAGACATGATTTTAAAGGGATTACTCAGATGGGCACAATGGCTCATGCCTGTAATCCCAGCATTTTGAAAGGGTGAGTGGATCACCTGAGGTCAGGATTTCGAGACCAGCCTGGCCAACATGGTGAAACTCATCTGTACTAAAAATACAAAAAAATTAGCCAGGCCTGTGGTGGGTACCTGTAATCCCAGCTACTCCAGAGGCTGAGGCATGAGAATTGCTTGAACCCAGGAGATGGAGGTTGCAGTGAGTTGAGACTGCACCACTGTACTCCATCCTGGGTTATGGAGCAAGACTCTTTCCCAAAAAAAAAATAAAAAATAGAAGCATCACTTTGGCTGCTGTATGAATAGACTGTAGGTGGCAAGAATGGAAGCTGGGTGTCAGATTAGGAAAAACTCCTCAGTGTTTCTTCAGAGGGAGGCTCTTTCCATAGTCCAGGTGAGAGATAATGGTTATTATCTCATTTAATATCTAACTAAAGGGCCATTATGAAGATTAAATAAGACAACACATTTAGGATGCCCGGTGCATAGTGGGTGCTCAGTACAACAGAGCAAGGAGCAGCAGTGTCAAGAGGAGCAAGTGAAAATCTCTGGGTTTGGACATTATTCTTTTATGCTCAGTATGTGGCTTGACTCAGGGCATATAGGGAAGATAAAATTTATTTCTTGACTTTGAGGTGCTCAGAGTTGGGTAGGTTGGACAATCCTGCAAGAAATAATTCCAACACGACTGGCTAAGTACTACAGCTGGTTCAGCATAGGGATTCTGAGGGTGCTAGGAGGAATGCCTGATTTGAGGAAAGAACTGAAGAAGAGATTTAGTGTTAGCTAGATGGAGAAGACAGAAAGGGACTGCTAGGCAGAAAACATAGCATTCACAAAAGCCCAGACGTGTTTCTGTGTCCACTTTAATGGCAACCATCCTTCTATGAGGCTGGCAGGAGGTGGGTGAGCCAGGTCAAACTCAGAGGTGTCTGAATTTCAAGTCCTACCCTGACACATGGTTGGTCCTGTGTGACAAGGCCCTCCTGCCCTTAACTCATGGTCTTGCCAGTTATACTCCCAGCAGACCCTGCCATGCCATGGACTGAGGAGTTCTCAAAACCCAGAAGCTTTCTTCCTCTAATTAGTATTACTGTAAATAACACCAAATAGCACATACAGAGGGAGAGGAAATTGTTCTGTTGGTATATGAGGCTCCTGTGGCCAAGTCTTTGGCAAGCCTCTGGATATCAGGGAAATGTGAGTGCTGTGGTCCTGAGGCCCTTCCCCCACAGACTCACCAGCACTGATTTAAAAAACCCTGCAAAAAACTCAGCCCATTCTACAGATGGAGAAAAGTGCCCTCTGCAGGCAGAAGACTTTGGTGTGAGACTGAACTTCCACTTGGCCTTGGAAATCACCAATTACAATTCAGCTGCGTGAACTTTCCCTCAAGAGAGGCATGGGAAAGACAAACAAAGAAGCAGGAAAGCCAAAAGGACAAGATGGGAGCTAGAAAAACTGAGGAGGAAGAGGATGCAGATTAATCAGGCGGCAGGAAAGGGCAGAATGTCTGAGGAAAGTTATCAAAAAAAAAAAAAAAAGAAAAAAAAGAAAAAGAAAACAGCTGAAGAGTATGGAGGAGAAAATATACTTTCTCTGAAATGAATGCCAGCTGATAATTGTCCCCTCTGTTTCTACGGAGCGATAATAACAGCTTCAGCACCTGCGCTCAGTCCACCCTCGCCAGCACCCTTCAGGAGAGGCAGGGCAGCGATCGCTCCCCATGAGCTTCTCGTCCTTCCATTCCTTCATTCCTACAACAGATATTTATTAAGAACTTACTTTGGGGCCGGGCACGGTGGCTCACGCCTGTAATCCCAGCACTTTGGGAGGCCGAGGCGGGTGGATCGCCTGAGGTCAAGAGTTCGAGACTAGTCTGACCAATATGGTGAAACCCCGTCTCTATAAAAAAATTTAAAAATTAAAAAAAAAAAAAAAAAAAGAACTTACTTTGGGTCAGAGACTGTTCAAGGTGCTGGGGATATAATTGGTTTTCTTTTCTTTTTTTTTTTTTTTAATCTTTATACCTCCCATTCTTCTCCTTTCCCTCCTTCTCTCCCTCCATAAAGCAATAGCCTTCCTCTTTCCTCCCTAGATTGAAGGGCAATAGTGTCGTAAAACAAATCGCTGTCAACAAAAGTACATTTCCACAGTATTCATCCCCATGCAGAGAAGATTTATCAGGGTCTCTCACCCTGCACTGTTATGTAAATGTAATCTAATGGAAATATGATATCTAAGGAGTCTGAGGATAAAGTCTCCATAAAAACTATCAATTACTTACTGTGGCATGGGTTTGGTTAACTCACTCACTGCCTTGCCTGGCTCCTGGCTCTCCCCCTCTTGGGGGACAACTTGACAGGTGGTGACAGCTTATAAAAGATGCTTTCTGCTTCCTTGGGCCCTAGGAGGTCATCTGGAGGATCAAATGTTTGCAAAGTGCTTGAGAAATTATAAAGTGCTACATAATTCAAGGGTATCATTATTTTTATTGTCATGTGGGCTGTCTCTATGCCTCTTTGGTTTGACAGATGTCTGCTCTGCCTGTAAACCTCAGCTAACCCCATGCTTGGGTGTCTATGGTCTCCTTTTGCCTGCCTGCACATATAAGCATTACTATCTGATTTCCCTCTTTCTAGGTAGTCCCTGGGAACCCTGGAATCACACTGATGTCTGTTTGTCCTAATAGTTGAATAGGAAGATAAGCTGTTGAGGGGGCTGAGAATCCTCTGTGTAGTCCTCCACATTTCCACCCCACTGGAGCAGAGAGTGGGACAGGTTCACAAAGGGATGGAGAACTAGAAGGGAGGCTATGGTTGAAACCAGACCCCAGAGCAGCTGTGCCAAGGGCATAAGGATTGCATGTACTGCCCTAGATGACTCAGGGGCTGTGCTCAAAGAGGCCTCCACTGCCCTCCGTTGGTAAGATAGGAAGAGGAGCCTGGCAGTTAAAGGCCCGGGATGTGAGTCCTGGGTTTAAGGCCCAGCTCTGCTACTTTTCACATTTTCTCTTACTTCTCTTATTTGCAAAACGCCAGTGATAATGGCATCTATATTAGAGTTGTTGTGAGGAATAAATAAGCCAAAGCTTGTGAAGAGCTTAGCATGGAGCAAAACAATTTTGTTGTTGTTTTAAGTGTCAATCAGAATGCTTTCTAGTCATGGGCCTTGCCTGTCAAAGACCTGGCCGTGAAGATACAGACCTTGCCTGGTCACCTTTCCTAGGAAAGGGCCCTTAGATATGGGTTTTGCCCATTCCCCTTGGTATCAGGCTGTATCAACCCAGAAGCCCCTGGGGGCTAGAGTTGATGGACTGGAGGAGGCAATAGAAAGGCAAGAAGAAATTTGGGGGAGGTGGGTGTCTCTTATGTAGAAATGTCAAGAGTCAGAGCTGAAAGTGAGGGAGGTGGGGGGGGGGGGGGGAGGAAGGAAGAATATAGGATGTCTCTAAGCTGCCAGAATCCGGATGGGGCTGCAACTCTGGGGCCCTGGCACTTCCTGCCACCCCCAGTCTTGGGAATGAGTCACTAGAGGGAGGAGTGCTGGAGGCATCATGCTCGGCCCACAAAGCATCAGGTTCTGTTCCCCAAAAGAGGACTGGTGGGAGGGAGCAGGAGATCCAGAGCTTAGGGACCAAGGGGAGCTAGTCCAGGGACAGGGCAGGAGTTCCTAGGGCTCAGCTCACCTATTGCAAGGCCAGGGAGGCAGGCCTTATTTTCCACCTCCTTTGCCAGCTTCATTCCCCATCCTGGCCATGAAAAATCAACCCACAATTTCTCTTCTGATTTCTGCCTCTGCCTGTCCTGAGTAAACTCTATCCAGTTTTCTCCAGAGGGGGCTATTTCATATCCTTTTGGTCACCCACAGTAGGGGAATGGACAAAGGCCTACTCTGCCCTTTTCCGCCTGGCCAACTCCCCTTTCAAAGCCTTTCTCTCTGCCCCTGTGCAACCTGCCCATGACTCTGTGGTGGCCCTTGGCTCATTTATGAGGATTTTTATTCCAGGAATGCCTTATCCCTCACCCTTTCAGCTCCTCAAAGTCAGGATTTTTCTTATGTCCTTAGAACCCAGCCAAATGTTAGGCATAAATGTATGTATATAGCATTTGTGCAGAAATATTGTTTTTTCTTCCTCGCTCCTTTAATTGTGGCCATTCCTTGGCTCTTCCCTGTAGTTTCCATTTGTGAGCACCTATTATGTGCTAGATGTCTTTACATATTCATGTATTTAATCCTCAAAATGACCTAATGTGCATTTTACAGATGAGAAAACTGAGCTCGGTGAAGTTAAGTAACCTGTCCAAGGTCACAGAGTGAGCAGGTGGCAGAGCTGAGATTTGACAACAAAGTCCTTACTTTTTTATTTTAAGAAACTGGCCAGGTGCGGTGCCTCACACCTGTAATCCCAGCACTTTGGGAGGGCTAAGTGGCAGGTCACAAGGTCAAGAGATTGAGACCACCCTGGCCAAGATGATGAAACTCCATCTCTGCTAAAATTACAAAAATTAGCTGGGCATGGTGGTACGAGTCTGTAGTCCCAGCTACTTGGGAGGCTGAGGCAGGAGAATCACTTGAACTTGGGAGACAGAGGTTGCAGTGAGCCAAGATCACACCGCTGCATCCAGCCTGGTGACAGAGAGAGACTGCATCTAAAAAAAAAAAAAAGAAAGAAAGAAAGAAACTATTATTATTATTATTATTATTTGAGGCAGAGTCTTGCTCTGTTTCCCAAGTTGGAGTATTATTTTTAAATATAATTATTAGACCTCTTAGTGGTAACAATTTCATACAGAGTTTTTTGTTACTTTGTGAGTTGTCTGTTTCTTTACTGGGATTTAATTTATATACTAGACAATTCACCCATTTAAAATGCCCAATTCAATGGTTTTTAGTATATTTACAGAGCTGTGCAACCATCAACACAACCAATCCTAGAATATTTTCATAACCACAGAAAGAAACCTCATACCCATTTGTAGTCAATTCCAAATTCCCCCAACTCTAGGCAGATACTAATCTATTTTCCATCTCTATAGATATGCCTAATTTGGACTTTTTATATAAATGGAAACACAATGTATGGCCTTTCTTAACTGGCTTTTTTTTTTTTTTTTTTTCTAAGATGGAGTTTCACTCTGTCACCTAGGCTGGAGTGCAGTGGCGTGATTTTGGCTCACTGCAACCTTTGCTTCCCAGGTTCAAGCAATTCTCCTGCCTCAGCCTCCTGAGTGGCTGGGAGTACAGGTGCACACTGCCACGCCTGGCTAATTTTTTGTATTTTAGTGGAGATGGGTTTCACCGTATTGTTCAGGCTGGTCATGAACTCCTGAGCTCAGGCAGTCCACCCGCCTGGCCTGCCAAAGTGCTTGGATTACAGACATGAGCCACTTCGCCTGGTCAACTGGCTTCTTTTACTTAGCATAATGTTCTCACAATTGGTCTATGTTGCAGAATGTATCAGTACTTCATTTCTTTTTATTGTTGAATAATATTCCATTGTGTGGATATGCCACATTGTATTTATCCATGTATCAGTTGATGAGCATTTGGATTGTTTCCACTTTTTGGCTCTGATGAATAATGTTGCTGTGAACATTCCTGTACAAATTTTTGTGTGAACACATGTTTTCAGTTCCCTTGGGTTTATATCTAGGTGTAGAATTGCTGAGCCATATGGTAGCTCTGTGTTTAACATTTTGAGGAACTGCCAGATTGTTTTCCAAAGCAGCTGTACCATTTTGTAATATCGCCAGCAGTTTACGGAGGTTCCAATTTCTTCAGATCCTCTCCAACACTTGTTATTATTTATCTTTTAAATTATAGCCATTCTAGTGGTGTGAAGTGGTATCTGATGGTTTTACTTTTCATTCCTTAATGTCTAATGCCATTGATTATATATATATATATATATATATATATATTTTATTTTATTTTATTGAGACAAAGTCTCTTTCTTTTTTTTTTTTTGAGACGCAGTTTTGCTCTTTTTGCCCAGGTTGGAGTGCAATGGCACAATCTTGGCTCATTGCAACCTCTGCCTCCTGGGTTCAAGCGATTCTCTTGCCTAAGCCTCCTGATTAGCTGAGATTACAGGTACATGCCACCACTCCCAGCTAAGTTTGTATTTTTAGTAAAGACAGGGTTTCACCATGTTGGCCAGGCTGGTCTTGAACTCCTGACCTCAGGTGTGATTCACCTACCTTGGCCTCTCAATGTGCTGGGATTATAGGTGTGAGCCACGGCACCCAGCCAAGGTCTCACTCTTTTGACCAGACTGGAGTGCAATGCCATGATCATAGCTCAATGCAATCTCAAACTCCTAGGGTGAAGCCTCCCGAGTGGCTGGGACTATAGGCACATGCTACCACACCTGACTAATTTCTTTATTTTTTATGGAGATGGGGCCTTGCCATGTTGTCCAGGCTGACTTCAAAATCCTGGGCTCAAGCAATCTTTTTGCCTTGGCCTCCTAAAATGCTGGAGTTACAGGTGTGAGCCACTGCACCCATCCTGATCATTTTTTTATGTGTTGATTGCCCATTTGCAGACCTTCTTTTTTTTTTTTTTTTCTTCTAGATACTGCATAGAGAACAACATTTGCAGATCTTTAGTGAAATGTCTGTTCAGATCCTTTGCCCATTTTTATTATTTTAAAAATTATTTTATTTTTTTTATAGAGCAACATCTTGCTATATTACCCAGGCTGGTTTTGAACTGCTTGGCTCAAAGTGATCATCCCATTTCACCCTCCCACGTAGCTGGTGCTACAGGTGTGTTGTCACCTCAAATCTATTCCATTGATCTACATGTCTGTCTTTAGGCCAGTACTATACTGTCTTGATTATTATAGATTTGTAGTAAGGTTTGAAATCAGAAAGAACTTTGTTCTTTTTCAAGATTGTTGTGGTTATTCTATGTCTCTTGCATTTCCATATAATTTTTAGGATCAGCTTGTCAATTTTTGCAAGGAAGCCAGTTGAGATTTTGAGAGATTCTATTGAAGCTGTAGATCAATTTGGGTAGAAAGCCCTTGCCCTTAGCCAGGATACCATACCATCTCTCCATTCCAGTGCAAATGGAGAAGGGAAAAACATATAAGAGGGGAGAGAGAGAAGAGAAAAGGAGGGAGAGGAGAAAGAAAGAATAGGCATCCATATGAAGCAAGCTGAAGTGAATCCAAGGCTGGGGAAGTCTCAGGCCAATCAAGAAGCAGAATCTTGGGAAAAATGAATTCTAACTCAACAGGTACATACTCTACCCCAATTTCAGCCCATGTGTTAGTAGATGGTCTGGCTTTCTCCCTCCCCAAATCATCCCTCTCTTCTCCCCAGGATCCCTTCCAAATACCTGGTGGTTATGAGGATGCCTTATATGCCTTGGTTTATGGGATTTAATGAAAGCTCCCTGTTGAAAAGCCCCATGTCTTAATAATGGAAATAAATGAATCTCATTTCCAACCACTTTCTGCAGTGGGAAGTGTTACAACCCTTTTTGGTAAGTATCAGGGGAGTTGGCCTGCCCTGGGACCTCTGTTCTGGAGAGACTGGCATATGGAGGGTGTTTATGAGTCCCTAAGGGTGCTCTGGGGTGTGCAGGGTGGGGAATGGGGTTGACCCTTACAACCTCATGATATGGTGAACTCAGTTGGGCCCAAAGTGTTTTGCTTCAATCAGTGCCTTCTGTACCTCAACCAGACCATCTTTCTAGCTAAAAACTGGTGAGGGAGCGAGGCTATGAGAGGTGGGGGTACAGGCTGGAGGAGAAATGAGCTTAACTCCCTCCTAGGGGATACAGAAAGGATGATTGAAATTGCTCATTTAGCAAACGATGTAGCCAGCTGTAGAAAATCCTATTAAAGGACAATTCTTATCTCAGTCTCTTGCTCCTGGGAAGAGCAGCTTTGGGCTTTGTGAAGACCAGGACACATTCTTCTCTGAATCTGGCCAAACAATTGTTACCATGAAAAAGTTAAAACCCAGAGACAGGTACACTTCACCAGGTCTCCTTGCCTCTTTCTACCCCTTCACCCTAGTCACTCATATCATCTGTTAATTATCTGGTTAGTTGAGCCTTTTCTCTACCCACTGTAATATAAATAGCAAGCATTTTATGGTTCCCCATTAAGCAATGTGATCAGCATCAATTACCTAATGAGACTCTGGAAAGTCGTGATTTAAAATCCTGTCCTCAATTGTGACTGGGCTTTGTCTGGAGTCTACGTGGTAATTGCAGTGACATCCAAACTAATTGCACTCCAGATGTGGGGCCTCTGCTCCCAGCTTGAGTTTTGGGAAATTTTCCCTGGGAAAACGTACCCTCTGAGAAGGGAGATGATCTTTGTACTTTGTTCTAAAAGGGAGAGTTTTATATGTCCTTTGAAGGCTCAGGGGGTAATGGGTTGACCCTCCAATTCTGCCTGACAGCTTAGGTAGGACCTCTGAGCATGGAAGAAAGAGAATGAGACTAGAGGAAAGTACAGGGATGCTGGAGACTATCAGCCCTCTGAGGGCAGGGAGTTTTGTCTGATTAGTTCTCTGCTGTTTCCATAGTCTCTATAGACTACTGGGAACATAGTAGGGGTTCCATAAATACCTGATGAAGGAATAAAATCCCAGAATGATCCCTTCAGCCAGGAGGTTCTTCTCTTTGCAAGATCCTCCCTTCCCCACCAGGAACTAATACGTTTTGGAAAGAATAAATGCTGGAGACTAAAGGATAGGATATTTTAGACCCGTGGTTAGTTTGGGTGTAGTTCCCTGGAAGATGAGAGATTCTTTTGTTCAATGATGATCCTTCTAGCCAGAAGATTCAGTAATTGCCTTGTTTGGGCTGATAGCCTGAGACACAGGTGTTTGAAGTGGACAATCTGGAGCATTTCATCTTCTTTTTCTAAACATCCTCTACTCACCCTCAGGCAGCCTGATTAAGGATTATATTCTGGCTTGTTCCCAGAGCAACACAGGTGGTCCCTTTTCTTCCTCACTTTTCTTAGCACCTCTCTTGAATAAGAAGCAACTTGAAGCCTCTTGCCAAATCTATTCAATTTTCAGCTGTCATTTATTCAATGTCTAAGCAACATTTGACCTAGTTTATCATACATACCCTTCCTCTTGAAACATTTTCTTCACTTGGCCTCCTGGGCACCAACATTCCCTTGGTTTTCCTCCTGTTTTCCTAGCAGCTCCTTCCTCTGCCTTCATGCCATTGTAACTTCATAGCTCTGTTGCCTGAAACACATGGCAAGTCAATATGCTGAGACGCCAGGTTGCAGCAGAGAAAGAGCTTTAATCATAGGGCTGCTGAATGAGGAGATGGGAGAAATCCTTAAATCTATCTCCCTGAGGAGTTTGGGGCTAGGGTTTTTAAGAGTTTTGAAGTGAGCTAAGGTATGGATATCGTGGATTGGTTGAAGAGTGCATGGTGAAGTTACGGAACAGGGAGATGAAGAAACTCTTCTGACACTGATTTGATTCCTCTGTAGGGGTCTTTAAACCAGTTAGTATCAGCTGTTCTGCTCGAATTCAGGATCTACTTAAGCAATTCTTAAATAGAAGCCTTATGATTCTAATGTGAGAAATCCTATCTATAGGAACAACAAGGATGCAGATTGTCAGTATCTAGTGTTACGTGACTTTCAGTTACAAGGCAGAAAGTCAAAGTGCTGCCTGATTAATGCTTAATTGTAACTGTGTTTCTGTCCAGAATTCTTGTTAACCTTGTGAGGACAGCTTTATCCTCTGCATGTTGAATGCCCAGCGAGCTTTCTTGTGTCCATGCTCATTTCTGAGTTATGTTCTCCAGCAATAATCTTTAAGTATTATCAATACTGACAACTCCCAATTTATGTCTCTAGCTTGAACCCTCTCTTCTGAGCTCCAGACTCAGATATCTAATGCCTCCTTGACATCTCTATTTGTATGTCCAATTGGAATCTCAAACTTGGTATGTCCAAAGAGAATTCTTGATTCCTTGCGCACCATCCCCTGTACGCGCTTAGGACCCAATTCTCCCCAAGTAATATCTCCATTTAACTTTTTGCTCAAGTGAAATATTTAGGGATGATCCCTGACTCCTTCCTTTCAGTCTCCACAAAATCTGTCAGTTCTGTAAGCAGTGTCTTCAAAATATATTCTGCGTCTGACCACTTGACACCAACTTTGTCATTACCACTCTAGTCTGAACCATCATCCTTATCCACCTTATTTCATAGTCTATTTTAAACTCAGTAGTCAGAGTCGTCTTTCAAGAATATTAAGTCAGGCCCGGCGCAGTGGCTCATGCCTGTAATTATAGCACTTTGGGAGGCCAAGGCAGGTAGATCACTTGAGGTTGGGAGTTTGAGACCAGCCTGACCAACATGGAGAAACCCCATCTCTACTAAAAATACAAAAAAATTAGCCAGGTTTGGTGGCTCATGCCTGTAAATCCAGCTACTTGGGAGGCTGAGACAGGAGAATTGCCTAAACCCTGGGCAATAAGAGTGAATCTCCATCAAAGAAAGAAAGAAAAGGAAAGAGAGAAAGAGAGGAAGAAAGGAAGAAAGAGAAAGAAAGAAACAGAGAGAGAAAGAAAGAGAGAAAAAATTAAGTCAGGCCAGGTGCAGTTGTTCGCAGCTGTTGTAATCCCAGCACTTTGGGAGGTAGAGGCAGGTGGATCACCTGAGGTCAGGAGTTTGAGACCAGCCTGGCCAACATGATGAAATCCTGTCTCTACTAAAAATACTAAAATTAGCTGGGCATGATGGTGAGTGCCTGTAATCCCAGCTACCTGGGAGGCTGAGGCAAGAGAATCACTTGAATCTGGGAGGTGGAGGGTGCAGTGATCTGAGATTGTGCCACTGTACCCTAGCCTGGGCAACAAAGTGAGACTCCATCTTGAATTTTTTAAAAAAAGACTATTAACGGCCGGGCGCGGTGGCTCAAGCCTGTAATCCCAGCACTTTGGGAGGCCGAGGCGGGTGGATCACAAGGTCAAGAGATCGAGACCATCCTGGTCAACATGGTGAAACCCCG
>NW_022437011.1:9034233-9046869 GCF_009761245.1 Sapajus apella | reverse complement strand
AAAAAAAAAAAAAAAAAAAAAAAAAAAAGCTGGGAAAGTGGTGAGTGCTTGAGAGCTTGTAGTCCCAGCTACTCAGGAGGCTGAGGTGGGAGAATCACTTGGGTCCAGGAGGTTGAGGCTGCAGTGACCTGAGATTGTGCCACTGCACTCCAGCCTGGGTGACAGAGCAAAATTCTGTCCCAACAACAAAAAAGTTTAATTGATGCAATGCCAGACACACAGGAGAACTGGAATCTCCCTAAGAACTCAGAGATGATAGTTTTGATGGACAATTTGGTGGGCAGAAGACCAGGGAATGGGTGATGCAGATTGGTTGGGCATGAAATCACTGGGGTGTGGAAAACAGTCCCCATGCACTGAGTCTGCCTCTGGGTAGGGTCACAGAACCCATTAAGTCAGGAGTTTCAGGATTGAGGAATTAGGCAGGATCAGTTGTTTGCCAGGATGTCTAAAAATAAACCTCAAAAGACCAATCTTAGATTCTACAATGGTGATGTTATCTATAGGAGCAATTGGGGAAGTCACAAATCTGGCGGCTTCTGACCACAGGACTCCTGAGTAGTAAGGGATTATAGAAACTATGCCTACATTTTAGCAGAATTCAGCCTCCTCCCATAATCCTAATCTTGTGGTCTTTCACCAGTTTTACAAAGCTGATTTTTGGTCCCTGAGCAAGGAGGTTGTTAGTTTTAGGGAAGAACTGTTATCATCCTTGCTTTCAAGTTAAACTATCAACTATAATTCCTCCCATGGTTGGGTTGGCCTATGCTTAGGAATGAGAAGAGATAGTTTAAAGGTTAGAAGTAAGATAGAATGAGCCATGTCAGACTTCCTTTACTGTCATAATTTTACAAAGGCAGTTTTAGAAACGCAAACTAAATCCACATTGAGATACCGTTATGTACAAACCAGAATGCTAGAATTCTGACAACAGCAATTGTAGGCAAGGATATGGAGCAACTGGAATACTCACTCAATGCTGGTGTGAATGTAAACTGACACATGCACGTAGGTAACCTGGCAGTTTCTATTAAAGCTGAACATATACCTTTTGTATTATCTATTAATCTACTCCTAAGTAACTACCAAAGATAAATGAGTGCATATGTCTACAAAAATGACATGTTCCAAGAACTCTTACTCATAATAGCCCCAAATTGGAAATAACCCAAATGCATACCAGTGAGAGAATGGCTAAATCAATTGTGGCACACAGTCATGACTTGCTTGACAATGGAGATATCCTCTGAGAAATTAGTTGTAAGGTGATTTTGTCATTGTGCAAACATCATAGAAACCTAGATGGGGGCTGGGCATGGTGGCTTATGCCTGTAATCCCAGCACTTTGGGAGGCCAAGGTGGATGGATCACCTGAGGTTGGAAGTTAGGGACCAGCCTGGATGACATGGAAAAACTCCTTTTCTATTAAAAATACAAAAATTAGGCCAGCCACAGTGGCTCACACCTGTAATCCTAGCACTTTGGGATGCCGAGGTGGGCAGATCACCTGAGGTCAGGAGTTTAAGACTAGCCTGGCCAACATGGTGAAACCCCATCTCTACAAAAAACTACAAAAATTAGCTGGGGCATGGTGGCATGCACCTGTAGTCCTAGCTACTTGGGAGGCTAAGGCAGTAGAATTACTTGATCCTGGGAGGCGGAGGTTGCAGTGAGCTGAGATCACGTCATTGCACTCCAGCCTGGGCAATAAGGGTGAACCTCCATCTCAAAACAAAACAGAACAAAAATACAAAAATTAGCAGGGCATAGTGGTGCAGGCCTGTAGTCTCAGCTACTTGGGGCGGGGGGCGCTGAGGCAGGAGAATTGCTTGAACCCATGAGTTAGAGGCTACAGTGAGCCAAGATCATGCCACTGCACTCCAGCACTCCAGCCTGGGTTACAAAGCAAGACTCCATCTCAAAAAAAAAAAAAAAAAGAAAAAAGAAACCTAGATGGGATAGCCCACATCACACCTAGGCTTTATGGTGTAGCCTATTGCTCATAGGTTACAAACCTGTAAGGCACGTCACCCTACTGAATATTTTAGTCAATTGTGACATACTGGTAAGTATCTGTGTATCTAAACATATCTAGGCCAGCCTCAGGCATGGTGGCTCACGCCTAAATCCCACCACTTTGGGAGGCTGAGGAGGGTGGATCTTGAGCTCAAGAGTTTGAGACCAGCCTGGGCAACATGGCAAAATCCCGTTTCTACCAAAAATTACAAAAAGTTAGCCAGGCACAGTGGCATGCGCCTGTGGTCCCAGTTACTTGGGAGACTGAGGTGGGAGGACCACTTGAGCCTGGAAAGTTGAGATTGCAGTGAGCTATGATCACATCACTGCAGCTAGCCTGGGCAACACAGCAAGACGCTGTCTCAAAAACAAACATACAAACAAATATATCTACACATAGAAAAGGAAGCTGGATGCTCATACCTGTAATCCCAGCACTTTGGGAGGCCAAGGTGGGTGGATCACCTGAGGTCAGGAGTTGGAGACCAGCCTGATCAACATGGTGAAACCCTGTCTATACCAAAAATACAAAATTAGCCAGGCATGGTGGTGTACTCCTGTAATCCCAGCTATTTAGGAGGCTGAGACAGGAGAATCACTTGAACTCGGAAGGCAAAGGCTGCAATGAGTTGAAATTGTGCCATTGTACTACAGCCTGGGCAACAAGAGGAAAATTCTATTTCATAATAAAAAAAACAAAAAAATAAGTAAATAAAGAAACATAGAAAAGTAGAGTAAAAATACAATATTATAATCTTAAGGGATGACCATTGTATATGTAGTCCATCTCTGACCAACATGTCATTATGCATTCCGTGACTGTATTTATTCAATGAAATGCTACACAGCAATGAAAGAGAATGACTTAGGAATATATGCAAGCTGATGCTGAACTTCTGGCCTTCAGGACTGCAAGAGAATAAATTTCTATTGTTTTAAGTCACTAAGATTGTGGTAATTTGTTATGGCAGCTCTAGGAAACTAATACACTTACCATGACTTAAAAGATTCCACATATAGCCAGGCCAGGTGGCAGGCCCCTGAAATCCCAGGTACTTAGGAGGCAGAGGCAGGAAAATTGCTTGAACCCAGTAGTAGGAGGAGGTTGCAGTGAGCCAAGATCGCGCCACTGCACACTCCAGCCTGCTAGACAGAGCAAGACTCTGTCTCAAAAAAAAAAAAAAAAAAAAAAGATTCCACATAATGGGTACAAAGTTGTTTCAGTTTTGCGGGGTGAAAAGAGTACTGGAGATTGTATGCACAACAACGGGAATGTTCTTAACTAATAAACTGTCCTTTGAAAACTTAACTTTTTTTTTTGAGACAGAGTTTTGCTCTTGTTGCACAGGTTGGAGTGCAATGGCGCCATCTCCGCTCACTGCAACCTCTGCCTCCTGGGTTCAAGCAATTCTCCTGCCTTAGATTCCCAAGTAGCTGGGATTACAGGCATGTGCCACCATGCCCAGCTAATTTTCTTTCCCCCTCAGATGGAGCTTTACTCTTGTCGCCCAGGCTGAAGTGCAATGGTGTGATCTCAGCTCACTGCAACCTCCTCCTCCTGGGTTCAAGTGATTCTCCTGCCTCAGCCCTCTCAAGTAGCTGGGATTACAGGCATGCATCACCACACCTGGCTAATTTTGTATTTTTAGTAGAGATGGGTTTCTCCATGTTGGTCAGGCTGGTCTCAAACTCTCGACCTCAAGTGATCCACTCGCCTCAGCCTCCCAAAGTGCTGGGATTACAGGTGTGAGCCACCATGGCTGGCCAAACTTTCTTCTTTTGCTTATCAAACTTTCACTCCAACCTCACCCTTTGTGTCCATGCTCCTTAATTATCTTGATCATGTGAGGTATCTGGGTGATAACTCACAAAAAGAGACTGCTACATTGTGGTGCATTGGTGAGGCTGTAACACTCCCTCCTTGGCCTGGCATAGTGCTGGGATTACAGGTGTGAGCTATTGCATCTGGCCAAACTTTTAATTTTAGAATAGATTTAGATTTGCAGAAAAGTTGGAAAGACAGAATAGAGTGTCTACATACTGCACACTCCCTCTATTATCATCTTACTGTAGTGTGCACTGTTGGCCTAAAAGAAGAAACTGAAGCAAAGTTAAAATAAATAATTTATGTGGACCCAGGTTGAAAACTGCAGCCCAGAGCCATAGGTTCAAGTTCCCCTGAATATATGCTCTAATTAGCAGCAATTACAAGAGAGTCTTCAAGAGGTTAAAAAAAAAAAAAAAAAAGTGAGAGGATAGTTCCTAAATTGTTTACCAATAATTTATTGGTTCACTCAAATAACATAAGCTATTGATTGGTTATACATTGTTCTTTGCATCACAAATTCCAGGAACATGAAAATAATGAGAGAGGATCACATCGTGCAACTTGTGGCGACACTTTAGATGATTTATCAGCTAATCTGAAACCAAAGGGAAGGAAAGAAAAAACAAAATACCTTTAAACAGTTTCTCCCAGGCATGGGCTGGGGGATGTAACTGAGTCACAGGCTCATATCTCTCTGGGCCTGATAAATTTTGCAGACTCCCACATTCCTTACACTGCTCGGAGCCACTTTTCTTTTCTTTTCTTTTCTTTTCTTTTTTTTTTGAGACGGTGTCTCACTCTGTCACCCTGGCTAGAGTGCAATGGCGCAAACACAGTTCACTGCAACCTTGACCTCTCAGACTCAAGTCATCCTCCCGCCTCAGCCTCTCAAGTAGTGGGGACTACAGGTGTGCATGATCACAGCTGCTAATTTTTATATTTTTTGTAGAGACAGGGCTTCACCATGTTGTCCAGACTGCTCTCGAACTCCTGGGCACAAGCAATCCACTTGCCTCGGCCTCCTGAAGTGCTGGGATTACAGGTGTGAGCCACTGCGCCCAGCAGTCAGACTTTTTTCATTTTTGATGACCTTAACACTTGGAAGAAGTATTGGTCAGATATTTTGTAGAACGTGCTTTCACGGGGATTTATCTAAGTTTTTCTCATGATTAGAGTTATGGGGTTTTGGAAGGAGGACCACAGAAATAAAATGACATTCTTATCACATCATATCAAGGAACATGACTTACTATTGTTGATTTTAAGCTTGATCACCTAAGTTTAAGTTTGCCAGGTTTCTACACTGTAAAGTTATCTCCCTCTTCCCATCGTATACTCTTTGGAATGAAGTTACTATTCACAGCCTGCACTTAAGGAGTGGGGAGTTGTGATCCCTGTCCTTGAGGAAGTGTCTAAATAAATTATTCGGAATTCTGCAATTAAGATTTTTCTCGTTGCCGTTTGTTTATTCAGTTAATTCATTTATATCAGTATATACTTATGGATATTTATTTTATACTTTGGGTTTTAATCCAATAATGCTTCATTTTGCTCAAATGGTACCAATTTTGGTCACTGGTAGTTCTTTCGGTTGGTTTCTATGTCCCTTTGACACACTCCCAACATGTGTTTTTGTCTGAGCCCTTCCTTTCCTTCTGATACTACAAGATTCTCCAGGCTCACATTATATATTCCTGTTCCAATCTAAAATCAGCCATTTTTCCAAGGACTCCTGGTTTCTTTTATTACAAAGATGCTTCACTATCTAAAATTGTTATTTCTGGCTGGGTGTGGTGGCTCATGCCTGTAATCCCAGCACTTTGGGAGGCTGAGGTGGGTGGATCACCTGAGGTCAGGAGTTCGAGACCAGCCTGGCCAACCTGTTAAAAACCCATCTCTACTAAAAATACAAAAAAATAGCTAGGCATGGTGGCAGATTCCTGTAATCCCAGCTACTTTGGAGGCTGAGGCAGGAGAATTGCCTGAACCCAGGAGGCAGAGTTTGCAGTGAGTAATGGAGCCATTGCACTCCAGCCTGGGCAACAAGAACGAAACTGTGTATCAGAAGAAAAAAAAATTGTTATTTCTTTGCATTCTATCTGTATCTCCCACTAGAACATTAGGCCCTTAAAATCAGGACCTTTTCTGCTTGTTCACTGCTATACCTTCATTATCTATCTAGAATAGTATCTGGCACACAGGAGGATATCAATAAAAACTTAGTGAATAAATTAATAAATGAATAAGGCCAAGTATTGTGTCTTTTTACATATGCATTCTCCATTGTGTTGTGTCATAAGAATTTGATCAAAGTATAGCTGTATTGATAGATGGATACATGGATGTATGAATGAATGAATACTAACCAGATGGATACATTATTGGGTGTATGAATGAATTGAAAAACAGGTGGATGGACTTTGCTGCTGCTACTATACTCTTTAATTATTCAGGATAAAAACTAGGTAATGAGGGGCCTCATTTATAATTTTTTCCACTCGCTCACCTCCCACATTCAATCGACCACTAAGTCCTGCCAATTTTGCATCTCAAATATTTCTTAAATCCATTTCCTTTTCTTCATTTCTTTCTTTCTCTCTCTTTCTTTCTTTCTTTCTCTCTCTCTCTCTCTCTCTCTCTCTCTCTCTCTTTCTTTCTTTCTTTTTTGAGACAGAGTTTCACTCTTCTTGCTCAGGCTGGAGTGCAGTGGAGTGATCTGGGCTCACAGCAACATTCACTTCCTGGGTCAAGTGATTCTCCAGCCTCAACCTCCAGAGTAGCTGGGATTACAGGTGCCCGCCACCGTGCTTGGCTAATTTTTTCCATTTTTAGTAGAGACAGGGTTTCACCATGTTGACGAGGCTGGTGTCCAACTCCTGACCTTAGGCAATCCTCCCGCCTCAGCCTCACAAAGTGCTGGAATTACAGGCGTTAGCCACCGTGCCTGGTTCCTTTTCTTCATTTCAACTGCTATTGCCCAAATGCAGGCTCTCTTCCTCTCTTGCCTGGATGCTGCTGCAGCCTCCTAACTCATCGCTCTACTTTCTGCCTTGTTTCCATCCCCACCACCATCTACATTCCTGCCAGAAGGATTATTGTAAAATACTATTATGCCTGTGTCACTCCCTTGCTTAAACCCTTAAAGTCTAAGCTCCTTAGCATGGTATAAAGTGCCTGTGATGACCCAGACCTTGGCCACTCCTTCACCCTCTCTTGCCATTCTCCACCTTGCATTGATTTGTGTGCCTCAGAAAAACCAAACTGCTTATAGTTCCCACCAGGGATCATGCTGCTTCTCTGCTCTGTCCTTTGCTTGTGCTAGTACCTCTGCCTAGAATGCCCTTTCCTTACATCTGGAGCATAGAAGTCTTACTGCCTTCAAGTTGTTGAAAGCATGTATTTTTGCAGCTGTGGTTATGCTTATTAGAAGGGCTGGGGCTAGGGCGCAAAATTTAAGTAGTTTTGCAACTGAGAATGAACACATCTTTAAATCTTGTGCCCTGGGTGCTTTACTTAGCTCATCCTAATCTTGGCCCCAGTCTTGTCTCCTAGATTGGGAGCTTCTAGAGGGCAAGAATTTTGTCTTCTATCCCTGTAATCTCTAGCACAATAACTGGTGTCTAGTAGGTGCTCAGTATAAATGTCTGTGGGAGGGAAGGAGGGAAGATGAATCACATGTCTACTGCTTGGGCCTTCATATCTAGACTCTATCTCTTACCAGCAATGGGAATCTGACCAAGTTATTTCTCTGCTTCTTGGTTTTTTCATCTTGGTAGAAAAGAAAAAATAATAACATTTCTATTACAGGATTTTTTCCATTTTAAGGGAAATTATCCATTTCATCAAAATTTTTAAGCCTATTGCTTTGAAAGATTTTTTTACAGTGTTCTCTTATGACTTTAAATTTTCTGCTATACAGCTCTATCTCCTGTTAAATGTTTTAATATTATTTATGCTTTTTAAAATGCCTTTTTCTTGATTGAGCTTGTCAAAAAAATTTTGTTGATTCTCTATAGTATCTCTCTCTCCTCTCCCTTTTTTTTTTTTGCTCTTGTTGTCCAGGCTGGAGTGCAATGGGGATGGGGCAATCTTGGCTCACTGCAACCTTCACCTCCCAGGTTCAAGCTATTCTCCTGCCTCAGCCTCCCAAGTAGCTAGGATTACAGGCACCCACCACCGCACCCAGCTAATTTTTGTATTTGTATTTTTATTTACTTATTTTTTCTTGAGATAGAATTTCACTCAAGGCTTTTTGCCGAGACTAGAGTACAATGGCACGATATTGGCTCACTGCAACCTCTGCTTCAAGAGATTCTCCTGCCTCAGCCTCCCGAGCAGCTGGGATTACAGACACCCACCACCACACTTGGCTAATTTTTATATTTTTAGTAGAGACAGAGTTTCCCCATGTTGGCCGGGCTGGTCTCAAACTCCTAACCTCAGGTGATCTGCCTGCCTCAGCCTCCCAAAGTGCTGGGATTACAGAAGTGAGCCAGCTTGTTTTTCTCAAATGAACATTTAAAGCCATACATTTTCCTTTAAATACCACTTTGGGCTGGGCACGATGGCTAACGCGTGTAATTGAAGCACTTTGGGAGGCTGAGGCAGGCAGATCACAAGGTCAGGAGTTCAAGGCCAGCCTGGCCAATATGGTGAAACCCCATCTCTACTAAAAAAAAAATACAAAAATTAGCTGGGCATGGTGGTGGGCGCTGTAGTCCCAGCTACTTGGGAGGCTGAGGCAGGAGAATCGCTTGAAACTGGGAGGCGGAGGTTGCAGTGAGCTGAGATGGTGCCATTGCACTCCAACTTGGGCAACAGAGCAAGACTCTGTTGCAACAACAACAACAACAACAAAAACCCTTTGTCTTCTATGGCTACTTTTTTATTTGTAAATATCTGCATTTTGATTCTAGAAATGTTTCCAAATGCATGGGGCTCCTGTTATCTTTCCGTGATTGAGTTCTATTTTGTTGTGTTTTTGTTGTTGTTGTTTGAGACATGGTGTCATTCTGTCACCCAGAATAGAGTGCAGTGGAGTGATCACTGCTCACTGCAGCCTTGACCACCTGGGCTCAAGCGATCTTCCTACCTCAGCCTCCAGAGTAGCTGGGCTCACAGGCACTTGCCACCGTGCCTAGCTGATTTTTAAAATTTTTAACTTATTTTTAATTATTTATTTTATCTCCCTAGGCTGATGAAGGATTTTTTATTTTTTGTAGAGTTGAGGTCTCACTATGTTGCTCTGGCTGGTCTCAAACTCCTGGGCTCAAGTGATCTCCCCACCTCAGCTTCCCAAAGTGCTGGGATTACAGGCATAAGCCACCATGCCTGACCTTGAATTCTATTTTGATTAGAGAAAGTGGTCAATTTGTGTAGTCCCTGCTACTCGGGAGGCTGAGGCAGAGGAATCACTAGAACCCGGGAGGTGGAGGTTGCGGTGAATGGACATCATGCCACTGCACTCCAGCTTGGGTGACAGAGGGAGACTCCGTTTCAAAAAAAAAAAAAGAGAGAGAGAAAGTGGTCAATTTGTTACAGTAGGTAGCTAGTCAGGCATAAGCAGGGCAGGAGAGGGCTTCTCTCAATACACACACACCAGGAGTGCCAGGTGACCATCAGGTGATGGTTAGGCAGTTGTTAACTGTCTCTCTAAAATAATAATTGGTCATAGCACCAGGGAAAGTCAGTCTCCTAATAGGAAACACCTGAAACTGCTATCAGCAACTTTCTGATGAGATCTCAGGAGTTGAGCAAGTGGGCCCAAGAATGCACTTTAAGAGGCAAAATGGAGTTTAAATGATATATGACCTTCCTCTAGAAATGCTAGACTGGTAAGGGAAGAACACCTCAAGTGAGCATGCTATGACTCCAGTAAGCATACTGTGCATACTCCCTTCCCAAGAGCTAGCAGGCCACTGCTTATGCGGATAGCTCACCCCAAGGCCCCAGGGGAGAAGTAACACAAGACCCCGCAAGTGTGACAACATGTACATCCCACACATATGATCTCTCAAGTGTACTTTCCTCCTTTTTCACTTTTTTTTGAGACAAAGTCTCAAATATTAGCTCATTGAAACCTCTGCCTCTTGGGTTCCTCCCAAGTAGCTGGGTTTACAGATGCATATCACCATGCCTGGCTAATTTTTGTATTTTTAGTAGAGACAGAATTTCACCATGTTGGCCAAGCTGGTCTCGAACTCCTGACCTCAGGTGATCTGCCCGCCTCTGCCTCCCAAATGTACTGGGATTATAGGTGAGAGTCACTGTGCCTGGCCCCAATTGTATTTTACTTTGTTTCACTCCTGCTCTAAAGCTTTGTAATAAACTTCCACTCCTGCTCTAAAACTTGTCTCCGTCTCTCCTTCTGCCTTGTGCCCCTCGGTCAAATTATTTCCTCTGAGGAGGCATGAATTGACATTGCTGCAGACCCACACAGATTCGCCTGGTAATATACTCTGGTGTCATGTGACTTGTGACTAGGATGAGTTCCGCCGCTAACAAATTGACCTTTTGGTTTCTGATGAGATGTGCTCTCTGGCCTGGCATGTGATCAGTTTTTTCAGATGTTCCATGGATTTATGAAAGAATAATTGTTGGCAGCCTCTCGAGTTTATGGTGAGAATAAATATTAGATAATACCAAGCACTTAAAAAGTTGCTCACCACTTAGTAAAATCTCAAGAAATGGTGGATCTCATTGTTGATGTTATTATTATTGGTGAATATCAGTCTCAGTCATTGCTCTGTGTGTCACTAGGAGCCCTGGGAATTGGGCAATTGAGCCCTTTCCCGCAAGTCAGTGCTGTATAAACTGTGTTCAGTGTCTACACTAACCATAGGGTCAATTAATCTTTAATACACACAGAAAACACGACTCAGCTTACTAGAGTAGAAAAAGTTCAGAGTTTGAGTAAAACTGCCCTGTGTTGGGTTCCTGGCTTGCCCTTTGCTAGCTGTGTGACATTTCTACTCCCCCAAACTCCATTTTCCTTATGTGTAAGAATGAGTGGCCAGGCACAGTGGCTCATGCCTGTAATCCCAGTGCTTTGGGAGGCCGAAGTGGGCGGATCACGAGGTCAGGAGTTTGGGATCAGCCTGCCCAACATGGTGAAACTCCATCTCTACTAAAAATACAAAAAATTAGCTACGTGTGGTGGCAGGTGCCTGTAATCCCAGGTACTTGGGAGGCTGAGGCAGGAGAATTGCTTGAACCCCAGAGGCAGATGTTGCAGTGAGCCAAGACCACACCACTGCACTCCAGCCTGGGCAACAGAGTGAGACTCCATCTCAAAAAGAAAAAAGAATGAGTATGATTTTGGACTTGCAGAGTTGTTGGGAGGATTAATGTGAAAGACTTCAGCATAGGGCTAGATGCAAAGTAGACCTTTTTTTTTTTTTTTTTGAGATAGAGTCTTTCTCTGTTGTCTGGGCTGGAGTGCAGTGGCGTCATCCCAACTCACTGCGACCTCTTCCTTTCAGATTCAAGCAGTTCTCCTGTCTCAGCCTCCCAAGTGGCTGGGATTACAGGTGCCCACCACCACGCCTGGCTACGTTTTGTATTTCTAGTAGAGACAGGGTTTCACCATGTTGGCCAGGCTGGTCTTGAACTCCTGACCTCAAGTGATCCACCCATCTTGGACTCCCAAAGTGCTGCAATTACAGGCATGAGCCACCACGATTGGCCAACACGAAGTAGATCTTTCATAAGTATTAGTTTATTTCTTTTTCCTTCTACTGAGCCTGCAAGGACAGAGAGGAAGTGAAATTAGAGCTGTAATGGTACAGCCATTTCTCTTCTCTTTTCCTGGACTCCACTCTCAAGGACGTTTCTTTCCCAGCTCTGTAAGACTCTATATCTCTGATGCCCCTCCCTGGAGAGTAGCAGAAACCCAGCTGTGACTAGGGAGAAGGGAGAGAGAAGAGGATGTTGGCACATGCAAATCAGTGCCCAGCTTCCTGCTGAGTTAGTGGGACACCTGCTTGGACAGAATTTTCATTTTATTTCCTATCTGGAGCAGCCCAATTAGTTTTTTAGGTTGTGAGTTGCTATACCTTACAGATGACAGCTCCTCATACCCTCAGTGAGAGCAGCGTCCTCCTCCTTCGTGGCCACACAAAGTCAGGATTTGCTCTTGCCCTTCCTTGCATTCCCAGATTAGAGCAACATCTCAGGGGCACCCCTGCCTTGCCCTGGATCTGTTGCTGAGCCTCCTTTTAACAGGAATTGTGACTTCTACTACCTTCTCTCCTTTAAGCCTGAGTCCCAGTGTGCAAAGAGGATTGGCTGGTTTCCTTCCTTCCTTCCTTCCTTCCTTCCTTCCTTCCTTCCTTCCTTCCTTCCTTCCTTCCTTCTTTCTTTCTTCTTTTCTTCTCTTTTTTTTTTTCTCCCATTTATTTATTTTATTGCATTTTAGGTTTTGGCTTCCTTCCTTTTTTTTGAGACAGAGTTTCACTCTTGTTACCCAGGCTGGAGTGCAATGGCACGATCTCGGCTCACCGTAACCTCTGCCTCCTGGGTTCAGGCAATCCTCCTGCCTCAGCCTCCTGAGTAGCTGGGATTACAGGAGTGCGCCACCATGCCCAGCTAATTTTTTGTATTTTCAGTAGAGATGGGGTTTTACCATGTTGACCAGGATGGTCTCAATCTCTTGACCTCGTGATCCACCCGCCTCGGCCTCCCAAAGTGCTGGGATTATAGGCGTGAGCCACCGCGCCTGGTCCTTGTTTCTTCCTTCCTTCCTTCCTTCCTTCCTTCCTTCCTTCCTTCCTTCCTTCCTTCCTTCCTTCCTT
>NW_022437011.1:9011555-9034133 GCF_009761245.1 Sapajus apella | reverse complement strand
TGGCTAATTTTTTTGTATTTTTAGTAGAGATGAGGTTTCTCTATATTGGTCAGGCTGGTCTCAAACTCCCAACCTCAGGTGATCCACCTGCCTTGACCTCCCTAAGTGCTGGGATTATAGGCGTGAGCCACCACTCCTGGCTAATTGGCTGATTTTCTTACCTTTGAGTCATGAAGCACAGAAGTGTGGGGAACAGAACAAGGCAGACTCTGGACAGGATTCTTCTAAACCCCTCTAGGACAAATAGAGCCATTTGCCCTCCATTCTCATTACTACGTCTATTTCCTTTGCCTCTGGCCATTTTGTCCTTCCTACTCTAATCTCCAGAAGTAGATCTTACAAGGTTCATTTTCTTTTTTTCTGTCTCTTGCCTCCAGGCTGCTAGAGAAAACCACAGAACTATGATCACTAGCTCCAATGTCTGATTTTCAGTTGTGATCAGGCCTTCAATGCTACTTAGTAATCCTTTCTTAAAAACATGGAATGCTTCACAAATTTGCTGTCATCCTTGCTCAGGGACCATGCTAATCTTCTCTGTATCTTTCTAATTTTAATATATGTGTTGGCAAAGGGAGCATTTTTTTTTTTTTTTTTTGAGACAGAGTCATGCTCTGTCACCAGGCTGGAGTGCAATGGCATGATCTTGGCTCACTGCAACCTCCACCTCCCAGGTTTGAGGGATTATACTGCCTCAGCCTCCCAAGTAGCTGGGACTACAGGCACGTGCCACCACACCCAGCTAATTTTTGTATTTTTAATAGAGACAGGGTTTCACCACATTGGCCAGGATGGTCTCGATCTCTTGACCTCGTGATCTGCCCGCCTTTGCCTCCCAAAGTGCTGGGATTATAGGCATGAGCCACCGTGCCTGGCCTTTTTAAAATTTTTTTATTTTTTAAAGAGACAGGGTCTTGCTCTGTTGCTCAAACTGGAGTGCAGCGGCACAATCATAGCTCACTGCAGGCTTGAACTCTTGGGCTCAAACAATCCTCTCACCTTAGCCTCCTGAGTAGCTAGGACTACAGTTATGGACCACCATGCCTATCTATTTAAAATTTTTCGTAGAGACAGGGTCTTGCTATATTGCCTAGGCTGGTCTCAGGCTCTTGGCCTCAAATGATCCTCCTGCCTCAGACTCCTGAAGTGCTGGGGTTACAGGCATGAGCCATGACATCTGGCTAGTAATCCTTACGATAGATTGTCCCCAGTCTCCAATTTATTTTGTTCTTTTGTTATGATCATTTGGGAGTGTATCCAGTTTTAGCTATTATAAATAAAGTTGCTATGGGCTGGACAGGGTGGCTCACACCTGTAATCCCTGCACTTTGAGAGGCTAAAGCAGGAGAATTGCTTGAAGCCAGGTATCTGAGACGAGCATGGGCACCAAAGCAAGACCCCTATCTACATTTTTTCAAAGTTGCTATGGGCCTTCTCATGCATGTCTTTTTGTGGATATATGTTTCCGTTTTTCTTGGCTAAAATATCTAAGAATGGATTTGCCAGTCATAGGATAGGTGTATATTTAGTTTTATAAAAAAATGAAGCTTGACGAAGTGGTTCACACCTGTAATCCCCGCCCTTTGCGGGGCTGAGGTGGGAGGATCACTTGAGGCCAGGAGTTGGAGACCAGTCTGGACAACAGAGTGAGACCTCCATCTTTACAAAAACAAATTTTTTTTCTTTAAATTATCTGAGCACGGTTGTGTGTACCCGTAGTCCTAGCTACTCAGGAGGTTGAAGTGGGAGAATGGCTTAAGCCCAGGGGTTCAAGACAGCAGCGCGCTATGATTGAATCACTACACTCCAGCCCAGGAAACAAAGCAAAATTCTGTCTCAAAACAAAACAAAACAAAAGTAACAATAGGCTGGGCATGGTGGCTCACACCTGTAATTCCAGCACTTTGGAAGACTGAGGTAGGTGGATCACCTGAGGTCAGGAGTTCAAGACAAGCCTGGCCAACATGGTTAAGCCCCCTCTCTACTAAAAATTTAAAAAATTAGCTGAGCATGGTGGCAGGTGCCTGTCATCCCAGCTACTTAGGAAGTGGAGGCAGGAGAATCGCTTGAACCTGGGAGGCAGAAATCGTGTCATTGCACTCCAGTCTGGGCGGCAAGAGCAAGACTCCATTTAAAAAAAAAGAGCCAGGCGCAGTGGCTCAAGCCTGTAATCCCAGCACTTTGGAAGGCCGAGGCGGGTGGATCACGAGGTCAAGAGATCGAGACCATCCTGGTCAACATGGTGAAACCCCGTCTCTAATAAAAATACAAAAAAAAAAAACAAACCCAAATAACCAGCCATGCTGGTGGGCGCCTGTAGTCCCAGCTACTCAGGAGGCTGAGGCAGGAGAATAGTCTGAACTTGAGAGGCAGAGGTTGCAGTGAGCTGAGACTGTGTGCACCATTGCACTACAGCCTGTGCGAGAGAGTGAGGCTCTGTCTCCAAAAAAAAAAAAAAGTGACAATGATTTTCCACAGTGGTGTACTGGTTGAGGCCCTTATTAAAGAGGGAGATCCCTGGGCTCTGTGCTGAATTTACTGAATCAGAATATTATCAAAATAAAGGACATAAAGAATCTCCTATGTAATTCTCCCACCCCCCGCCCCTCCCGTCCTCTCCTCTCCTCGACGCAGTCTTACTCTATTGCCCAGGCTAGAGTGCACGATCACAGCTCATCACAGCCTCAACCTTCTGGGCTCAAGTGATCCTTCCATCTCAGCCTCCCAGGTAGGTGGGACCACAGGCACATGTCACCACACCGGCTAAGTTTTTTTTAATAATTTTTATTTATTTTTTTGTAGAGACAGGGTCTCCCTATGCTGCCCAGGCTGGTCTCAAACTCCAGGATTCAAGCAATCCTCCTGCCTCAGCCTCCCAAAGTATTGAGATTAGAGGTGTGAGCCACTCTGCCCAGCCCCATGTGATTTTAATGTAGGTAGTTTTTTGACTGGCGTTTAGAAACCACTGGAGAATACCTTAGTATCTTTCTTGTTTTTCAGTCCCTCCTAAATAACTAATTCTGGTCACCATGTATTGTGGTTGTAAATAATGGACATTTATTTATCTCAAATAACGAGAAACCCAGAGATAAGTGGCTCCAGGTTTGGTTAGTTCAGCCATCAGCAATGTCATCAAAAAGCCAGGCTTTTCTCATTTTCCGCTTAGCCATCCTCAAGGTATTTGCTCCATTTTGGGCTTTTCATAGTCCTAAGATGGCTGTCACAGCTCTAGATAGTATGAGCTCACATGGCAACTCCCAAGGCAGAAAAGCAAGGGCTGGCCAGATGTGGTGTCTCACACCTGCCACCCCAGCACATTGGGAGGCTGAGGCGGGTGGACCACTTGAGGTCAGGAGTTTGAGACCAGCCTGGCCAACATGGTGAAACCCCGTCTCTACTTAAAATACAAAAATTAGCTGGGAGTCATGGTGCACTCCTGTAATCCCAGCTACTTTGAAGGCTGAGGCAGAAGAATTGCTTGAACATGGGAGGTAGAGTTTGCAGTGAGCTGAGATCACACCTCTGCACTCCAGCCTGGGTGACAGAGGGAGACTCCATCTCAGAAAACAAAAAAACCCAAACCAAAAAGAAAAGAAAAGAAAAGCAAGGTATTGAAGATTTCTCCCTGAACATATTTACTGTATTAGGGAGGAAAATCTTTTCTAGAATCTTCCAGAAAACTTCCTCCTAAGTTCCATTGTCCAGAACTGGGTCATATGTCCACCTCTAGGTTTAAAAGAGGTGGGGGGAGGGGTGCTGGGAAAGTAACAGTTTTGAGGCCTTATAATGTGAGGTAGTCCCTGCTGGTAAGGAAGAAGAGTGGGAAAATGGCTTTTGGGTCAGTAATGAAGAGTGTCTCACATAAGACCTCATCAAAACTGTTCTTAGAAAGTCACCTTAATTGCTAGATCCAGTGACTTTTCTCCAGTTTTTCTGGTACTGGACCTCTTCATAGAGTTTTATATTGCTGGCGCCCTCTTTCTTGAAACTCTTCTCTTAGTTTCTGCTATTCTTTCTTTCTACCCCGCTCATCATTTCCCCTCCTTGGGCTCCCCTTCACTACCCTTCTCCTCTTTATATGTTGGTATCACCCTGGGTTTTGAACCAGACCCTATCTGGGCACCTCTGAGCATCTAAACCAGGCAATCCATACTAACCATGTTTCTGAGACCTAATGAGAACTGTTAGTGACCCGCCCCTTGAACTCTTGTGTTTGGCCATGGGCTGGTCTTCCCTGCTATGTTCTCATTCTCCATCTCCCATGTCTCAATCTGTTGTCTCCATTACAGAGCTTTGCTCTTGATAAGGACCTTACCAGCTTTTTCTTAAGGACAGACTTTAAAAAGTTATTTGTAACCTCCCATAGGGTACATCTTGGAACCGAAGGGCCCTTTGTTTTCTGCACATCCTGAGATTTAGGAATAGAAGCTCAATTGCTCCACAAAATAAAGGGATGATGAATTTGGAGTCCCAGGGTTTAAGAGATCAAGAAAAGAGAAACTGGAAGAGACTAGAGTCAGTTGAGAGCTGGGTGATGGAAGAACTGAGAAGGACTAGTAACCATGTGAGAATTTGGAGAGACATGCCCAAAGCTGAATTTTCTTTCTTTTGCATACGGAGTTTCACTCTTGTTGGCCAGGCTGGAGTGTAATGGCACAATTTCGGCTCACTGCAATCTCTGCCTCCCAGGTTCAAGCGATTCTCCTGCCTCAGCCTCCCAAGTAGCTGGGATTATAGGTGCCCACCACCACACCCAGACTAATTTTTGTATTTTTAGTAGAGACAGGTTTTCATCATGTTGGCCAGATTGGTCTCGAACTCAAATGATCCACCTGCCTCAGCCTCCCAAAGTGCTGGGATTACAGGCATCAGCCACCAGGCCTACCACAAAGCTGAATTTTCAAGTGAAACATTGCATGTTATGACTCCCACATGACTATGAATTTTCACTGAAAACTTCTGAAGCCGCCCAGTGTGTGGTGTGACCCAATTTCAGATGGACATCAGTGAAGGGGCCACAGGATTCATGAGGCTGGCAATGTGGACAGTCCCACATCTGAGTCACACCTAGATTATTGAAATATTTTACTGATCTATCTGCCTCTGGCCTTCTGCCCCTTCCAATGTCCCCTCCACATGGCTGCAGAGTGATCTAAGATGTAAACCCAGACCACTTCCCTATGTAAATCGTTTAATGGCTCCCTAACTGGTGTTTCCCAAACTTGGTGTTCATGGATCCCTGGGGACACATTCTCAGGTGTCTTGAGTATACTTTAAGAAGTTTACTTACATAAGCAGAATATGTATGGATGTCTTAAAAAAAAAAAAAAAGAAGTTTACTGGCTGGACATGGTGGCTCATGCCTGTAATCCTAACGCTTTGGGAGGCTGAGATGGGAGGATCACTTGAGCCTAGGAGTTTGACACCAGCCTGGACAACATAGTGAGACCCTGTCTCTATTTTTAAAAAAAAGAAAAGAAAAAAAATAAGCAGCTTAGTATTTGTTTAATTTCAGGATTAATCTTTTGTTTTGTTTTTGAGACAGGGTCTCGCTCTGTTGCCCAGGCTGGAATGCAGTGGCAGGATCATGGTTCATGGCAGCCTTGACCTCCCCTGCTCGAGTGATCCTCCTGCTTCACCCTCCAGAGTAGCTGGGACCGGGACTATAGGCACAAGCCATCACACCTGGTTAATTTTTGTATTTGTTGTAGAGACGGGGTTTTGCCATATTGCCCAGGCTGGTCTCGAACTTCTGAGCCCAAATAATCTTCCCACTTCAGCCTCCCAAAGTGCTGGGATTACAGTGAGTCACTATGCCCGGCCAGGATTAATCTTAACAAAATAATAATAACAACATAAGCATAGTCTGTAACACTCAGATGACCTTATAACCAAGCACTTTCAGGAGATTTTAGTGCCTTGTTTTGCACTTGTATTTATTGATTGGGTTGGTGCCAAGTGATTGTCTGAAATGACAGCATTTAACTTTTAATGCTGTAATGATTTTCATCTCATTGTTCACAGATATATCTGCAGTACCTAGAACAACAGTGCACATCATAAGCGTTCAATAAAGATGTGTTGAATAAATGAATGAATGAAGTTTCTCAAGCTAGGTTCTGACATCCTTGGGGCTCTTCCACAGTTTGAAATCTCAGCATGGCACGTGAGGCTCTTTACAATCAAGCTGGGAATACTCAACCAGTAATTTTCCCAGACAGTCTGGGCAGGATGTGGGGGCGTAGTCCTCTTTAGAAAATAAAAAAAGTGAAAGTATAAAGCATTTATGTACATTTTGACAGGGCAGACGTGATATGCAAATGAATTGCAAATATAATGCAAATGACATGCAACTCCTCATGCAAATGAGCATCCTGTCTTTGGAATCGACTGCCGGGTATTCACTAATTTGTCTGCAGTACTGGCAGTAAATCTTTCAAGGTCTTGGGATGCAAGTTGCTTTGATGGAGATGTCTGTGTACTAGGGAGGAGGGGGTGGTGGAATGGGGTCTCTCAAGGAAGAGTCAGTGTGGTGCTGTAAGCCTGCAGCTTAGTATGAAGCTTAATATAGTACACAGTTTAATATGAGGTTATTCTGCTATGATACTCCAAGGACTGAAATTTCAGAATTGGTGGCGGGTGGTGGCAATAAAATGTAACTTCTTTTTTTTTTTTAGACGGAAGCTCACTCTTTTGCGAGGCTAGAGTGCAGTGGTGCAAACTTGGCTCACTGCAACCTCTGCCTCCCAGGTTCAAGCGATTCTCCTGCCTCAGCCTCCCCAGTAGCTGGGACTACAGGCACATGCCACCATGCTCAGCTAATTTGTGTGTTTTTAGTAGAGCCAGGGTTTCACCATGTTGGCCAGGATGGTCTCAATCTCTTGACCTTGTGATCCTCCTGCCTTGGCCTCCCAAAGTGCTGGGATTACAGGCATGAGCCACCTTGCCCATCTGAAATGCAACTTCTTATATTCTTCAACTCTTTTGCTGCCTCACATCTTCTGTCACACCCATCTCACACCACTGGGGCTCTGGTCCACAAGAATAGAGTAGGGAGTCAGAGATCCCTGGCCCCAGGTCCTCATCATGAGGACTACAGAAGAGCTCATGTAAATCTTATCTGGAGGAGGTTATGAGCATGGTGTGGAGTTCTGTACTTCCTAAGCTCATGGCAAGCAGAATTTAGCTGAATTTCTAGGCCTGTTAGGAAAAGATGAGTGGTGACAAAAAGCATGGAGACTTTCTGAGAAATATAGCTGCTTAATCTCAATGCCAATAATGTGATATCTGACAAAATTGGGAAGCTTACTTGGAAATCTAAAGGGAAAAAATGTCAACTATGATTTCTTTCATGATAAAAACCTGTTCTTCCTTGTCCTTGGTGTGAAAGGAAATTTTTAGTTACACAGACTCCTTCCAAATGATTATAAAAATATTGGGCAAATAGGCCGGGCGCGGTGGCTCAAGCCTGTAATCCTAGCACTTTGGGAGGCCGAGGCAGGTGGATCACGAGGTCAAGAGATCGAGACCATCCTGCTCAACATGGTGAAACCCCGTCTCTACCAAAAATACAAAAAATTAGCTGGGCATGGTGGTGCGTGCCTGTAATCCCAGCTACTCAGGAGGCTGAGGCAGGAGAATTGCCTGAACCCAAGAGGCGGAGGTTGCGGTGAGCCGAGATCGCGCCATTGCACTCCAGCCTGGGTAACATGAGTAAAACTCCGTCTCAAAAGAAAAAAAAAAATATTGGGCAAATGATGTAAAAGAGGCTTTAGCAGGTGTATACACACACACACACACACACACACACACACACACACACACATATATATTTAAATTATTTATTTATTTATTTATTTTTGAGGTGGAGTCTCGCTCTGTCACCCAGGCTGGAGTGCAGTGGTGCGATCTTGGCTCTTTACAACCTCTGCCTCCCGGGTTCAAGCGATTCTCCTGCCTCAATCTCCCAAGTAGCTGGGATTACAGACGTGTGCCAACATGCCCAGCTAAAGCAGGTATATTTTAACCTAACTCAAGATCTGTTTTTCTCTGACACTTTGCAATCAGACCTAGGTTCAACACTCAATTTTCAGCTATATAAACTTGGGCAGCTTATTCAACTTTTCTGAGCTCAGTTTCTGCATCTGTAGGGGAGTAACAGAATAATAGAATCCTTATGAGTTTGTTGTAAATGTTAGATGAGATAATACATGTACTTAACACAGTGCTGGGTCATACTGAGCATTCAATAAATGTAGCTATTTGCAATGACCATCTGTAGATTTGCTGCCTAGGTTCCTTTCATTCTCCGTCTGATAACCGTACCCCATTTCTTCCTGGTGAACCATCATTTTCTTCTCATTCCATGTGGTTCTAATGAAACTAACTCCATCCTCAGCATGAGGAGTAGAACATGCAGCTCAAGCTGGGTGCTGTGGCTTACGCCTGTAATTCTAGCACTTTAGGAGGCTGGGGCAGGTGGATCACTTGAGGCCAGCAGTTCGAGACCAGCCTGACCAACACAGCAAAACCTTATCTCTACTAAATATACAAAAATTTGCTGGGTGTGGTGGCACACCTCTGTAATCCTAGCTATTCAGGTGGCTGAGGCAGGAGAATCGCTTGAACCTGGGAGGCAGAGGTTGCAGTGAGCCAAGATTCCGCCACTGCACTCCAGCCTGGGTAACAAAGCGAGACCCTGCCTTTTTTTTTAAATTAAAAAAAGAACATGTGACTTGGGTTTAAATCATTCATACCATTCTATTCTCAGGCCACAGTGATTGATTCAAGAATAGGGACATAGAGTTACCATATGACCCAGCAATTCCACTTCTAGGTAAAATGGTACGATCAAACCTCAGTGTATGCAGAGGATTGGTTCCAGATGCCCCAGTACA
The DNA here is from genome assembly GCF_009761245.1 of Sapajus apella. NCBI lineage: Eukaryota > Metazoa > Chordata > Mammalia > Primates > Cebidae > Sapajus > Sapajus apella. Next base: position 9,025,239 of record NW_022437011.1, on the reverse strand, counting down.
CCAAAATCCACGCAAACTCAAGTCCTGCAGTTGGCTCTGCAGAGCCTGAGTATACAAAAAGTCAGCCCTCCATGTACTCAGGTTTCACATCCTGTGAATAGCGTATTTTCAATTTGCATTTGGTTTAAAAAATCTGCATATAATTGGACCCTTGCAATTCAAACTTGTGTTGTTCAAGGGTCAAGTGTATAAGAATGCTCATAGCAGCATTATTCATAATAGTCAAAAAGTGGAAGCAACCCAACTGTCTACCACTTGGCAGCAGAATGCTGCTATGAACAGTCATGTACAACTTTTTATATTGATACAATGGGATATTATTTAGCAATAAAAAGGAATAAAGTACTGATCCATGTTTCAACATGGATGAACCTTGAAAACATTATGCTAAGTGAAAGAAGACAGACACAAAGGCCATATGTTATATAATTCCATTTATATAAAATATCTAGAATAGGCAAACCTATGGAGACAGAAGATTAGTGGTTGCCAGGCACCAGAGGGAGGGGAATAGGTAGTGACTGTTACTGAGTATAGGATTTCTTTCTTTTTTTTTTTTTTTTTTGAGACAGGGTCGGCTCTGTTGCCCAGATTGGAGTACAGTGGCTAACTGCCAGGCTCAGTCTCTGGAGTAGCTGGGACCATAGGCACTCATCACCATGCTCAGCTAGTTTTTGTATTTTTTATAGAGATGGGGTTTCTCATGTTGTTCAGGCTGGTCTCAAACTCCTGGGTTCAAGTGATCTGCCAGCTATGGAAATGTGAATTATATCTCAATTTGAAAACTAAACCAGATAAAACAGTGGACACATGTCTTAAGTAGACCAACAAGAGCTAGTAAGACCTGCTCTAATTCTTCAGAGTCATGAGGGAGGCAAACTAGTTCCTTTCTTTCAGAACTCTAACTTGAGAGAATACAGGGTCTGGAGCTGCTGCCCTGTCTTGCTATGTGTAGATCCAGAGACTGATTTATCCAACTCAGCTGAAAGCAGAGCCAAGAAATGGAGACACCAAGAAATGGAGATGCCAAGACCTGTTTACACACTGGAGCTAGAATAATTAATTGTCTTAGTTTGCCAGGGACTTTCCTGGTTTTAGAACTGAAAGTCTGTGTATCATGCTAAGGTGGAGCTCCCAATCCACCTGTGCTTGAAGCTGTGGACTTCTCAATTACAGTCATCCACCATGTAATAATGTTTTGGTCAATAATGGATTGAATATGCGACGGTCAGCCCATAAGACTATCCTACCATAGTTTTATTGTACCTTTTCTATGTTTAGATATGTTTAATTTTTATGCTTATTTATTTTTTTGTCTTTTTGTTTTTTTCCCTTTTGCGGAGAACAAGGTCTCGCTATATTGCCCAGGCAGGTCTTGAACTCCTGGGCTCAAGCTATCCTCCCACCTCTGCCACCCTAAGAGCTGGGATTACAGGCGTGAGCCACAGCGCCCAGTGATATGTTTAATTTTTAATTTTTCTTTTGAGATAGAGTCTCACTCCGTACCAAGTATGGAGTGCAGTGGCATGATCTCAGCTCACTGCAACATCTGCCTCCTGGGTTCAAGTAATTCTTGTGCCTCAGTCTCCTGAGTAGCTGGAATTACAGGTGTGCACCACCACACCTGGCTAATTTTTGTATTTTTATTTATTTTATGTTTTTGAGATGGATTCTCACTCTGTTATCCAGGCTGGAGTGCAATGGCACAATCTTGGCTCACTGCAATTTCTGCCTCTGGGCTCAAGCGATTTTCCTGCCTCAGTCTCCTGAGTAACTGGAATTACAGGCATGTGCCACCATGCCTGGCTAATTTTGTATTTTTAGTAGAGATGGGCCATGTTGGCCAGGCTGGTCTAGAGTTCCTGACCTCAGGTGATCCACCCACCTTGGCCTTCCAAAGTGCTGGGATTACAGGTATGAACCACCTTGCCCGGCCCTCAGTTTAGATATGTTTAGATACACAAATACCATTGTGTTATAATTGCCTACAGTAATCAGTATAGCAACACGCTGTACAGGTTTGTAGCCTAGCATAGACTATACTATACAGTCCAGGTGTGTAGTAGGCTATACCAGTGGTCCCCAACCTTTTTGGCACCACGGATGGTTTCAGGAAAGACAATTTTTCCATGGATGTGGGGGTGGGGTGGGGGTAGTGATGCTTTCAGGATGAAACTGTTCCCCTTCAGATCATCAGGCATTAGTTAGTGCTTATCAGGAGCACACAACCTAGATCCCTTGCATGCACAGTTTACAATATGGTTCATGCTCCTGTGAGAATCTAATGCCGCAGCTGATCTGACAGGAGGCGGAGCTGAGGCAGTAATATGAAAAATGGGGAGGGGCTATAAATACGGATGAAGCTTTGCTTGCTAGCCTGCTGCTTACCTCCTGCTGTGAGGCCCGCTGTGGGGAGGGGAGGTTTCTTTTCTCTCTCTGGTTTCTTTTTTTTCTTCTCTTTCTTTCCTTCCCTTCTTCCTTCCCTCCTTCTTTCCTTCCTTCCTCCCTTCCTTCCTTCCTTCCTTCCTCTCTTCCTCCCTCCCTACTTCTTCTTCTCCTTCTTCCCCTTCCCCCTTCCCCCCTTCTCAGTTTCTTTTTTTGTTCAACGGAGTCTTGTTCTGCTGCCAGGCTGGAGTGCAGTGGAGCAATCTGGGCTCACTACAACCTCCTCTTCCCGGGTCAAGTGATTCTCCTGTAAGGCCCGGTTTCTAACAGGCCATGGAGTGGCTGAAGACCCCTGGGCTATACCATCTAGGTTTGTGTAAATAGACTCTATGATGTTTGCACAGACAAAATTGCCTAAAGACACATTTCTCAGAATGTATTCCAGTCACTAAGCAATGCATGACTGTGCATGAGTCAATAAATTCTCTTTTTGGCCAGGTGTGGTGGCTCAGCCTATAATCCTGGCACTTTGGGAGGTGAAGGTGGGCGGATCACTTGAGGTCAGGAACTCAAGACCCGCCTGGCTAACCTGGCGAAACACCATTTCTTCTCACTAAAAATACAAAATTAGTTGGGCATGGGGCTGCATGCCTGTAATCCCAGCTACTCAGGAGGCTGAGGCAGGGGAATTGCTTGAACCCAGGAGGTGGAGGCTACAGTGAGCTGAGATCCCGCCACTGTACTCCAGCCTGGGCGACACAGAGTAAGACTCTGCTTCAAAAAATAATAATTAAAAAAAAATTCTCTTTTTGTTTTTTGCCAGCATCACAGGTTGGGTTCTCTGGAGGCAGGTACTGAGACAGTTTAGGGTTCAAGATGTTTATTGTGGAACAACACCTGTAAAAAGAAGGAAGCAGAAGCAGAATTGGGCAGAGGAATAACTCAAATGTGATTCAGGCTCTTGGTCAATCCAGTAGACAGCTCTGGAGCAAGCATTGCTTTCAGAAGTTTCCACATTGGGCCAAAATGGCTGAGCTGCTGTATTTTTCTCTCCTTTTCTTAATCTGCAAACTTCAAGTGATCCTTCAAGTCTCACCTGTAAGTGTTGGATTCTGGGGGAAGCCTTTCCTGGAGCCCCCAATGACATTAAGTCCCACAGTGCCTGGCTTATCTCCTTTATGTGTAGTAATTTGATTAACTACTAATTATTATTTATTTTTTGTTTTATGCCTGTGTTATATGCAGAATTTTAGCTTCCTGAAAGAAGGAACTGTTCAGGCTAGCTATTGCTAGGTTATAAACTACCCAATACCTTTATGGATTAAAACAAGTTGATGAAATAGGACCCATGTACTAGATCTAGCCCACAGTCTGTTTTTGTTTTTTGAGACGAAGTCTTACTCTATTGCCCAGGTTTCAGTGCAGTGGTGTGATCTCGGCTCACTGTAACTTCTCCCTCCTGGGTCCGAGTGATTTTCCTGCCTCTGTCTCCAGAGTAGCTGGAATTACAGGAGTGCACCACCATACCTGGCTAAATTTTTGTATTTTAAGTAGCCAGGGGTTTCACCATGTTGGCCAAGCTGGTCTTGAACTCCTGATCTCAAGTGATCCAACTGCCTTGGCCTCCCAAAGTTCTGGGATTACAGGCATGAGCCACTGTGCCCGGCTCGTGGTCTTTTTTTTGTATAGCTGGCAAATTAAGAATTTTTTTAAAAAACTTTTTTAAGGGGTTGTAAAAAAAAAAAAAACAATGCAAGAAAAAACAAGAACAATATGTGACAGAGATGGTATGTGGCCCATAAAAACTATCTGGTCTTTTATTTTTATTTATTTATTTATTTATGAGACAGAGTCTTGCTCTGTCACCCAGGCTTGAGTTCAGTAGCGTAATCTCGGCTCACTGCAACCTCTGCCTTCCCATTTCAGGCAATTCTCCTGTGTCAGCCTCCCGAGTAGCTGTAATTATAGGTGTGTGCCACCATATCCAGGTAATTTTTTTATTTTTAGTAGAGCCAAGGGTTTCACCATGTTGGCCAAGGTGGGCTTGAACTCCTGACCTCAGGTGATCTGCCCACCTTGGCCTCACAAAGTGCTGAGATTACAAGCATGAGCCACCATACCCAGCCTAGCTGTTCTTTTATAGGAAAAGTTTGTCAACCCATGGACTGAAGCAACCATTTTGTTGTATGTCATGATTTTGTGGGTCAGGAATTGAGGAAGGGTTTGGCTAGGAAGTTCTTCTGTCCTATGTGATATTGACTGGGACCTCTCCATGGCACACCATCTACAGAGTGGTGTGGTTTGGAAGATCTAAGAAGGCTTCACTCACATGTCTGGTGCTTTAGCAGGAGACTGGAAAGCTGCTCTCAGCCAGGCCCCTCTCCCTTTCCACACTCTGTCAAGGTGGTTGGAGTTATTATAGAGTGGCTAAGGGATCCAAGGGGACCAAAGTGGAAGCTCTTAAAGACTAGGCTGATTGCCAGGTGCGGTGGCTTATACCTGTAATTCTAGCATTTTGGGAGGCCAAGGTGGGCAGATCACTTGAGGTCAGGAGTTTGAAACCAGCCTGGCCAACATAGTGAAAATCCGTCTCTACTAAAAATACAAAAATTAGCTGGGCACGGTGGTGCACACCTACTACATCCCAGCTACTCAGGAGGTTGAGGCAGAAGAATTGCTTGAACCTGGGAAGTGGAGGTTGCAGTGAGCCGAGATCACTCCATTTTACTCCAGCCTGGGCGACACAGCAAGACTCCCTGTCTAAAAAAAGAAAAGACTAGGCTCATGACTGGATAGCATCACCTCTTCTGTACTCTATTGGGTAAAGCAGTCACAGGCCAGCCTAGATTCAAAGGGTGACAAAAGATGCCTCGCCTCCTGAGGACGGGAGTGGCAAAGAATTGGAGGCCATCTTTAACAGTCTCTTCACTCACGATTATATTCCCAGTACGTAGCACGCAGCACATGAACTCAATAAATCTGTTAACTAATGGACACACTCTGGCAGGTGGAATCTGACCTATTTGTAATATGAAGGTATTAGATTTGGAGCTAAATCAAGGCTGAGGGCTTCCTGGACCCTTAGGGAGCACTTCAGTCCACACATTCCAATTTGGGGCTGTCAAGGGTCCAGGGGTATGCTGCATCTCTCAGCGCATTTGAACTTCAGTTTCCTTTTTGGTTAATGAGGGGCAATAAAATCTCACGGGATTCCTGTGAGAATTAAATAGCATAAGGAATATGAGCAAACTTTATGAACTATAATGTTCTGTTTTTTTTTTTTTTGAGACAGAGTCTCACTCTTGTTACCCAGGCTGGAGTGCAATGGCACGATCTCGGCTCACCGCAACCTCCGCCTCCTGGGTTCAGGCAATTCTCCTGCCTCAGCCTCCTGAGTAGCTGGGATTACAGGAGTGCGCCACCATGCCCAGCTAATTTTTTGTATTTTCAGTAGAGACGGGGTTTCACCATGTTGACCAGGATGGTCTCGATCTCTTGACCTCGTGATCCACCTGCCTCAGCCTCCCAAAGTGCTGGGATTACAGGCTTGAGCCACCGCGCCCAGCCTGTTCTGTTTAACATTAGGTTATTATTGGCCTTGTAGCCCAGGGTGAGGTGTGGACAACGCCATGGTCCTTAGATCCCCTGCTCTGGAGAAGGTCCCCTCAACCTCGCTCCAGTCCCCAGCTCTTACCCCTACCAGTTCCTGAGGAGCAGGTGTTAGGAGAATGAAGCTGGATTCCTATGGCTATGCAACCCAGTCCTAGCTGAGGAATATTTACTTCCCAACAGTGGCTCTAATGATAGTTCGATGGGTCTCATAATTCCATAATGATCTTGGAGCTAATGCCTCTCACCCTGGGCATCTCTGCAGAGGCCACGGGGAAATGGGAAGCCGCAATAGCTAAACAAATAAGAATGATTAGTAGTTGCATGTGGCCAACCTCTTGTTGCCTGAGTCAGCCTGTTGTGTGCACCAGTATGTGGAGTAATAAAGATGCTTCTGAGAGAAACCACATTCAACTTGTCATCCTCCTCCAGCTCAGGGGATGCAGTAATCCTTTCCCCAGAAAAGTCCCCAAAATTCTCTGGTCCAGCAACATTCCCATACTGGTGTGTCTCATTTCCGATGTGTCTCATTTTTAACTGGAGGGAGAGTTTGTCTACCTGAATAATACCTCTTCTTTCAACCTTTTCATGAAAGCATCCATATAAACTGGGCATGATGTATAATGTGTGTGTAGGTCTGAGAGTGAGGTAATTGTTTGGAATGTTAAGTAGGGAATTAAGTAGAATCCCCTGTGTGAGTTTGTAAGTACCCATACGTGTGTGATTTAACTTTGCCCAGCTTCTAGTACAATGTCTGTGTAGCCAATGGGCATAGAAAAGAGTAGTACTAATAATAGCTAAGATAGTCTGGGTGCGGTGACTCCCGCCAGTAACTCCAGCACTCTGGGAGGCCAAGGCGGGTGAGTCACCTGAGGTCAGGAGTTTGAGACCAGCCTGACCAACATGGTGAAACCTTGTCTCTACTAAATACCAAAAATTAGCCAGGCGTGGTGGCGCATGCCTGTAATACCAGCTATTTGGGAGGCTGAGCAGGAGAATCACTTGAACCTGGGAAGTAGAGGTTGCAGTGAGCCGAGATTGCACCATTGCACTCCAGCCTGGGCCACAAGAGCGAAATTCTGTCTCAAAAAATAAGAAATAAAAAAATAGCTAAGATATATTCAGAACTTCCTGTGTGCCAGGCACTAGGCTGAATGCTTTACTTGTTATTATCTCATTGGTTGAGATGAATGCTTTACTTGTTATTATCTCATATTATCACAACAATGGTTGAGGTAAGTACTAGTATCATCTCCATTTTAAAGATGAGAAAGCTAGTCTCTAAGGCTGGTTAGAGTTGAGTGACTTGCTTAGCTAGTGAGAGGCAGTAAGGACTTGGCCCTGTCTGATTTCAAAGTTGTCTTAACTGCTACAGAATTCCAAATTCAGGTTCTCTGCGGACAATTATATTGGCTTCAATTTTCTAATGTTCTGAGACAGGCTGCACAGCAATCTTTATTCTCCACGTGTCCCAGAGCTCTGGCGTGGGGGAACCTTTGCTAGAGACAGTGTCAGCAGAGAGAAGGGTTCTCCCATCATTGGCTTGCTCACCAAGGACTGTGCTGCTGTGGTCAGTTACTGCACTCACCATGCTCAGGATTTTCTTACAGCAGATACCAACCATCCCTTCTGCAGCTCCCTGGCTGAGGAAACAGCACTGGCTCTTGTGTTGGGGTAGGTGTAGACTGGACCAGGAATGGCGGTCCACATAGGCTGTCCTACAACAGCCCTGCAATGGCTTGGTTTATAGGACTCTTCCAGGTTGGGCAGGGGCGAGGGGGGTGGTGGTGAAGACTGCGATGAACAATTCTAGTTGTATTAAGGCCTTCTTGCATTGCTATAAAGAAATACCTGAGATTGGGTAACTTTAAAGGAAAGGGATTTAATTGGCTCACTGTTCTGCAGGCTGTACAAGCATGGCACTGGCATCTGCTCAGCTTCCGGGGAGACCTCAGGCAGCTTTTCCTCATGGAGGAAGGTGAGGCAGGAACAGGCACGCCACATGGCAAAAGCAAGAGCAAGGTCGGGGGAGGTGCTACACTCTTAAACACTCAGATCTCGTGAGAATTCACTCACTATGGTGAGGACAGCACCAAGCCATGGGAGATCTGCCCCCGTGACCCAAACACTGACACCAGGCCCCACCTCCAACACAGGGGATTACATTGCAACATGAGATTTAGGTGGGGACAAATATCCAAACTATGTCACCAGACAACCTGCCTCAGCCCAAATTTGGAATATAGAGTGAATTCCTCTTGGCCAGTCAGACATCTTGGTGTGATGCAGATGACAACAGTAAGAGAACAAGTGGCCCATGAGAGGGAGAGTCGCCTCCTTTACATCTGATGTCTGTCTTTACATTAACCCTTTATCATGGGTCTAAGCAAATCTGAACTGCTCTATATAATAAAGGGGTAAAGAATTTGGAAGCTTGAGGGAGAATTCAGAAGAGGGAAATGTAAACTGGCTGAATGGGTGCAGTGCAAGGGAAAGAGGAGGTAAAAAGTGATCCATGGAGGCAATATGGGGCGGGAGAGGGACTTGAGGGGAGAGGACTGCTCTTATGGGCTTTCAAGTTGTTTGCTTGGGGAGTGTGGTATTACCCTCCTCCATCATCCCTATGATACCTTTGGTAAATTCTGCATTTCACACTCATACTTTTGTAGGTATGAATTCTTGGTAGAAAAATGGGAGGAGGGGCAGGGGACAGCTGATACATACTTAATCTTTTCTAGCCTGATTTCTTTTTTGTTTTTTTTGAGATGGAGTTTCGCTCTTGTTGCCCAGGCTGGAGTGCCATGGCGAGATCTCAGCTCACAGCAACCTCTGCCTCCCGGGCTCAAGCAATTTTCCTGCCTCAGCCTCCCGAGTAGCTAGGATTACAGGCATGCCTCACGACACCCAGGTAATTTTGTATTTTTAGTAGAGACAGGGTTTCTCCATGTTGGTCGGGCTGGTCTTGAACTCCCAACCTCAAGTGATCCACCCACCTTGGCCTCCCAAAGTGCTAGGATTACAGGCATGAGCCACTGTGCCCAGCCTTCCAGCCTGATTTCTTTCTTTATTTTTGAGACGGAGCCTCACTTTGTCACTCAGGCTGGAGTGCAATGGCATGATCTCGGCTCACTGCAACCTCTGCCTCCCAGGTTCAAGCGATTCTCCTGCCTCAGCCTCCCAAGTAGCTGTGACTACAGGCATATGCCACCACACCTGGCTAATTTTTATATTTTTAGTAGAAACAGGGTTTCACCATGTTGACCAGGCTGGTCTCGAATTCCTGATTTTGTGATCCACTCGCTTCAGCCTCCAAAGTGCTGAGATTACAAGTGTCAGCCACTGTGCCCAGCCCAGCCTGATTTCTTTAGGGTCTCTTAAGAGTTTTCAAGGCTACTCTATATGTGTATGTTGGCACGTCTGATTATACATATCTAGTTGTATAATTATGTAAATGATATATCTGTAGCAATGTGCATATCTTTGTGTGAGAATGTTCATGTAAGTGAATGCAGAATGTTTTAATTTATATGTATAAACATGTCTGTGTGTTGTATGAGTCTGAATATGTAAGCTGTGCTCATGCGTGTAAGTGTGTATGCCAGGGCTGTGGCAAACTGTATTTTCCAGAAGTGTCTGCCAGGATACAGCCCATTCCACATGTTCTCTTTACAACAGGATATTAATACTCCTCTCAATGAGAGGTGGGTTCTCTTTCTCCTTGAATGTAGACTGACCTTTGTGACTCACTCAACCAATAGAGTACAGCAGAAGTGATGCTATGGGACTTCTGAGGCTAGATCATAAAAATACCGCATACTTTTATGCCATGTTCTCTTGGGATGCTCATTCTTGGAAACCAGCCACCAAGCTGTGAGGGGCCAAGCAGCTATTTGGAGAGGCCACTTGTCAGTGTCCTAGCTGACAGCACCAGCTGAGGTTCCAACCGGCAGCCATGAGGGCGAACATCTTGCTGTTGTTGGGCCACCCTAGCTGACAGTGTATGGAACAGAGTCAACTCTTCCCTGCTAAGGTTTGTCCAAACTGCTAAATAAATTATTGTTGTTTTAAGCTACTAAGTTAGGGATGCTTTGTTATGCAGCAGTAGATAACTGGGTCAGGGCTGTGGCTGTGTCTTTCCTGTGTATGGATTCCTGTGATTCTGTGCTTTTGTGGGTGTCTGCAGGTAGTGCATTGGTGTCAGGTGTCTGTGTACATTAATAGGTGAGTGGTTGAAGGTGCTTCTGGAGACAGAGTCATGGTTCTTGGGGCTTCGCTTTGGCCTCAGTGGGAAGCTGTTTGGTGAGAACACTTTGAAATCTTGTCTGTCTTCTGGGTCTCTTCTTTTGAGTGTTTTTCCTTTGAACCAGAAAAGGCTTGTTTAGCTGAGAGCAAATACAGCTTAAATTTACTGACCTTCTTCTGGTCCAAGCCCCTCAGAGCTGCCAAAGCCTTCCAGCAGGTGGGAGGCTGCCATCCAGAACCCTCACATCCCTTTGACAGGGGCTGGAAATGCTTCCTTCCTGCCCACCTCCCCCCCGCCCCCGGCACTTTTTTGCTTCTGAGGTTTTCAGAAATAAGCCAGAGACGAGAAAAGCATAGTTACTATAGTCCTTGAAGACCCTTGGGGTGGAGAGATCTAGAATTCTTGACTGTCGTGAAGAAGCTGCTCAGGTGCTGCGTGGGTCCTACAGTAGAAAACATCTGGTCTCTGCCCTGCCGTGGCCGTGGCAACCCACTCCATCTGAGTGCAGCCCAGGCAGTGGAGAAATCTGGTTCGGGAGCAGCTCCTCTTGATTTCCCCTGGAATGCCCCTTAGCTTCCTGCTTCTTCTATGTTGGCTGCTTGACTTAGCTTTTCTGGGAATGCTGAGTGCTCTGGCTTCACACCCCTGCCCTTGTACTGCCTCTCAGGACCTCGAAAGCACTTTTGTACAATGGAGCTTTTTTTTTTTTTTTGAGACCGAGTTTCACGCTTGTTGCCCAGGTTGGAGTGCAATGGCATGATCTCGGCCCACTGCAACCCCTGCCTCCTGGGTTCAAGAGATTCACCTGCCTTAGCCTCCTGAGTGGCTGGGATTACAGGCGTGTGCCACCATGCCTAGCTAATTCTTGTATTTTTAGTAGAGACAGGGTTTCTCCATGTTGGTCAGGGGCTGGTCTCGAACTCCTGACCTCAGGTGATCTGCCCACCTCAGCCTCCCAAAGTGCTGGGATTATAGGCATGAGATACTGCACCTAGCCCTTTAATATTTCTGTTAAATGGTGCTTGCCAGGCTGTTTTGCTCTGTTTACATTTCTGTGTCTCTCATTTGACCCTGAGCTCTTCAAGGGTAAGAACCAGTAGGACTGTTTCACAGTTGTATCCCCACAGCCAATGGCTGGCATGTAGCTTGGTGTTCATGTTCAAGTGAATAAAATGTCTTCAGTCCAGAAGGGACTCCTGGCAGTAGGATCTGAGGTGTGTTCTGAAAGCTGGATGGGCAAAGAGGGGGGTGCGGAGGGGAGGAAGCAGGTCAATACAGTCCTGAGACAGAGTGAAGGCTCCTGCTCCCCACTCAACATTCGAGGCCCATTCAGAGAGAGCACGGAGCCAATTCCTGATGCCAGGAATGCTTTCACACAACAGGGTATGAGGCTTGCGGGAGATTAATTGAGAAAGGCTGATCAGAGGAGAAATGATCTACTCAACACGTTCTGCTTGTTGAGGAAGGCCAAATTGATCTTATAAATCTCTGCCTAGCCAGGGCTCTGGGGGTGGGTGCTGTGGTTTCCTTTGATTTGATTGATGATGGCTGAGTTGAAGGTGATTCTTCAGGCTCTCTACCCTTCCAAGCCTTCCTTTGCTCTTCTGGGGAGTGGAAGAGGGAATCTAGAAACTCTCCAACAGAACTGCAAGAGGGAGATGGTTTTTAGCCTGTTGTTTAGTTATTTAAAATGAATTTTTTTTTGGAAGGTTCTCAGGTCTTTATTTTCTCTCTCAGATTTTAGGAATTGACTTATTTAATTAACCCATCAACCTCTCATGGCAAATATTTGAGAAAACAAATTTATATTCAAATTCTAATTTTCAGTAAGAAAGTAAGTGGTTGCAGCTCAGTGCACCATGAAGTTGAGACAGAGATGGAGATGCTCAGCCCCACCTCTCTGGAACAGGAAAGATGACTAGGGAGGGAATACAGGTCAGCGTGGGGACATGGGTCACAGTGGACATGGGGTGGGTTTTCTCTCCACCTCCTCACATTATGCTAACAGGGACGCAGACACATTCAGATGCCTTGGCAGAAAGAGATTCCAGAGGCTCTTGAAGTCAGAAAGGGGAGGCGTGAAGAAATCTTGCATCTCAGTCCCACACAAGGCAGCTGTCTCAGGCTTTACAAGCCGTGAGAGATACATCAGAGCCCTGCGCACTGTCCCTGCATGCAGCCTGAGAGTAGCTCCCTCCTTTTCCACCTGAGCTCTTCCTCTTCCAGATCACAGCGGTGACCACAGCTCCAATGACCACAGCTCCAAGGACAACCAGGTCAGCAATGATGCCCATGATGGGGATGGTGGGCTGGGAAGACGGCTCCCATCTCAGGGTGAGGGGCTACCATCTCCCATCCCTTGTGCTGCACATGGCACGTGCCTCTCTGCTCTTCTCCAGAAGGCACCACCACAGCTGCCCACTTCTGGAAGTTTCCATCCTCTGCTGGCCTGGTCTCCACAAGCTTGGTGTCCTGAGTTTGGTCCTCCCCATCCCGCTGCCAGGTCAGTGTGATCTCCGCAGGGTAGAAGCCCAGGGCCCAGCATCTCAGGGTGGCCTCATGGTCAGAGACAGGATGATGGGTGACATGTGTCTTTGGGAGATCCGCATGCTACAATGTCTCCTTCCCCTTGGCCAGGTATCTGCGGAGCCACTTCAGGCATGTGCCCTCCAGGTAGGCCCTGAGCCCCTCCGCCTCATGGGTGGCCTCCAACTTGCGCTGGGTGATTTGCACAGTCATGTCAGTCTCTGTCCAAGAGCGCAGGTCCTCATTCAGGGCAATGTAATCCTTGCCATCAAAGGCATGTTGGTAATACCCGTGGAGGAGGCACCCATCAGGCCCCAGGTCGCAGCCATAGGTCGTCTGGAGGGTGTGAGACCCGGCATCGCTCTGGTTGTGGTAGCGGAGCAGGGTCCCCAGGTTCCCTCGGTGAGTCTGTGCCCTGGCCTTGAGGGTCAGTGTTTCCCGGTCCCAATACTCCGGGCCCTCCTGCTCCATCCACGGCACCTGCAGCTCCCCTCTCCCACTCGGGGCATCGCAGCACAGGTCTCGGTCAGGGCCAGAGCCAGGGCCCCCAAGAACAGCAGGAGGAGGGTTCGGGGCGCCATGATCCCATCCTCGGTGTCTGGGGAGAATCTGGAATTTTTTTTTTTTTTTTTGAGACAGAGTTTTGCTCTTGTTACCCAGGCTGGAGTGCAATGGTGCGATCTCGGCTCACCAAAACCTCCGCCTCCTGGGTTCAGGCAATTCTCCTGCCTCAGCCTCCTGAGTAGCTGGGACTACAGGCACGCGCCACCATGCCCAGCTAATTTTTTTGTAGCTTTAGTAGAGACAGGGTTTCACCATGTTGACCAGGATGATCTCGATCTCTTGACCTCGTGATCCACCCACCTCGGCCTCCCAAAGTGCTGGGATTACAGGCTTGAGCCAGCGCGCCCGACCTTTTTT
>NW_022437011.1:8923201-9011455 GCF_009761245.1 Sapajus apella | reverse complement strand
ACAGAGTCTCACTCTGTTGCCCAGGTTGGAGTGCAGTGGCATGATCTTGGCTCACTGCAAGCTCTGCCTCCCAGGCTCAAGCAGTTCTCCCTGTCTCAGCCTCCCAAGTAGCTGGACTTACAGGTGCCCGCCACTATGGCTCGCTAATTTTTGAATTATTTATTTATTTATTTTTGAGATGCAGTCTTGCTCTATCACCAGGCTGGAGTGCAGTGGTGTGATCTCGGCTCACTGTGACCTCTGACTCCCCAGTTCAAGCAATTCTCCTGCCTCAGCCTCCTGAGTAGCTGGGATTACAGTCACGCACCACCAGCCCCAGCTAATTTTTGTATTTTTAGCAGAGATGGGGTTTCACCATGTTGGCCAGGATGGTCTCGATCTCCTGACCTCATGATCTGCCCACCTCAGCCTCCCAAAGTGCTGAGATTACAGGTATGAGCCACTGTGCCTGGCCTTAATTTTTATATTTTTTAGTAGAAATGGGGTTTTGCCATGTTGACCAGGCTGGTCTTGAACTCCTGACCTCAGGTATTCCACCTGCCTCGGCGTCCCAAAGTGCTGGGATTATAGGCACGGCTCATCACGCCTGGCCCAAAAGAAAATTTTAAACTTACTTTTGCTTGGTTCCAAGACTTATACAAGGAAACAAAGAGAGGAGACTACCACAATCCCAGCACCCACTGTGATCCCTGGACTTCAAACTTCTCACCTATACAGTGGGCTTCCTTGCTTGGGGACCGTGTAAGTAGAGGCTGTCTGCTTAGGTTCAACCCTGCACACTGGCTTCAGCAGCTCCACAGGCTTGATTTCAGAGCAAGTTCCTCTGAGAAGGTAGTTGTGTCAGGGTATGTCTTAGTCTGTTGGAACTACTATAACAAAAACCTTAGGCTGTGGAATCTATAAATAGAAATGTACTGCTTACTGTTCTAGAGACCGGGAAATCCAAGATCAAACTGCCAACAGATTTAGGGGCTGGTAAGAGCTTGCTTTCTGTTTCAAAGATGGTGCCTTGCGGCCTTAGTTTCACATGGTGGAAGTGGAGATCCATCGCAGAAGAGGCAAGGCAGCTCCCTTCAACCTGACCACCTTTTAATACTATCACATTGGATATGAGGTTCCACCTTACGAATTTAGGAGAAACACCAACATTCAGACCATGGCAGGGTTTTTCAAGGTTTGGAGACTGGGGCTGGGGTGGGAGTGGGAGGCAGACTATCCCTTTCCTACCACAGACTTGAGCTGGTTAGATCTGTCCCAAGGAGAAAGACAGGCCTTGCTTTGACGCTGGCAGCTGTGTTCAGCTGGACTCTTCTCTTGGCCCAAGCATTCATTTATTCATGCTATTATAAGATTTGAGCTTATTCTATTTTTAAGGCTCTTACTCTGGTAGCACTTTATTAATATCTTTTTTATAACTTATGCCAGTCTCAATTATAATTTATATGTTCATTCTGTAATTTATCACTCATGAGATAGGTATTTGTTGAACATTTATTATTTGTCCTCATGGTACTAGGGAGTGACATAAGCTAGAATTATTCTTAGGCCCAGTTCTTCTCACTGGTCTCCAGTGTGTTCCAGGAGAAAAGTGAGCTACTCTCTTTCCAACTCAGGCCCCAGATGTTTTATCTAGACCCTTCTCATAAACTGGCACTATTCACTGAACTACTGCCCAGGGGCTTGTTCTCCCTTCCCAGACTACTAACCAAGGTTTGCTCAGTGGCTATGAAGTCAGTTTCCCATATGCTTGAAGTAAACATAATCAAGAAGGTAAATTGACTACTAGAAACTCATATAGTACATGGAAAAGGCAAAGAACTACATAGATAGGTTGTTTGCTATTGGGGAATATTGCCATTTGGGGAGGTCACTGCTTGTCTGGATTATCCTTTCCTCCACTCATGAATGACCAGGAATCACTGTGTGGGGGATCTGAGGGTAGGAGTGGGGAGCCTTTTTTTTTTTTTTTGAGATAGAGTCTTATTCGGTAGTCCAAGCTGGAGTGCAGTGGTGTGATCTCAGCTCACTGCAACCTCCACCTCCCAGGTTCAAGCAGTTCTCTTGTCTGAACCTCCTGAGTAGATGGGACTATAGGCGCCTGCCACCATGCCCAGCTAATTTTTGTATTTTTAATAGAGATGGGGTTTCACCATGTTGGCCAGGCTGGTCTCAAACTCCTGACCTTGTGATCCACCTGCCTCAGCCTCCCAAAGTGCTGGGATTACAGGCATGAGCCACCAAGCCCGGCAGGGGGCAGCCATTTTACTCATTAGGTTAAGCATGTCTGGGCAAGGCGAAGGTCTAAAGGTGAACAGTGTAAAGAGAACAGGACCTTGGAGGCACCTGAAAGCTTGAACTCCTAGTTCTACCACTTCCTGATCGTATGACTTTGTATAACTCCTTTAGCCTCTTTGAGTGTCAGCTTCCCCATTTATAAAAAGGGGATGACCATTCTGCTCAGAGGACGTTCTAAGTAAATATAATGTATATGCAGCACCTGACACATAAAATAGGATATTCAATGGTAAAGCAGAATTAGAACTGCATTGACACCAGCCTGGGCAACATAGCGACACCCTGTCCGGTAAAAAAAAAAAAAAAAAAAAAAATAGCGGGACCACGCGCCTGTGGTCCCAGCTACTGGAGGCTGAGGGGGAGGATCCCTTGGGCCTGGGACGTCAAGACCCTGTCTTAAAAAAAGAATCAGAACTGCAAGTGACCTTTATTTTATTACATTTGAGACAGAGTCTCACTTTGTCGCCCAGGCTGGAGTGCAGTGGAACAATTTTGGCTCACTGCCACCTCTGCCTCGTGGGTTCAAGCGATTGTCCTGCCTCAGCCTCTCAAGTAGCTGGGATTACAGGCGCTCGCTATGACGCCCAATTAATTTTTGTATATTTAGTAGAGACGGAGTTTCACCATGTTGGCCAGGCTGGTCTCGAACTCACCTCGGCCTCCGAAAGTGCTGGGATTACAGGTGTGAGCCACCGCTCCCGGCCACCTGATGCTATTTTTAAAATAATTGGTCCTTGTCAAAAATTTACACAGTACACAAGTATATAAAGTGAGTGACTTACAAGTGTCCTATTTTGCATGAATTTGCGAGAAACTTTATTGCTTGAGACTCTCGGCTTCTGTCCCAAACTGAATCATAGGAACTTGATTTAATTTATTTTTACCCGCACCCCTCTGATTGCTTTCTGAAGGTCCTTCCGCTAGAAAGAAATTACGTTGTTGGAAAATCAGAGAGGAAACTTGCAGTTCCAGCCTGTAAGCAGAAGCAGGTGTGCAGGCATCTCTTTAGCCCTCTCTCTCCCGGAGGAGGGGCACGGGGGCAGTCCGTGCAGGACTCTGCGAAGGGCGGTGCTAGGGGCGGGGCTCCTGACTCGGTGCCGGAGAGGGGCGCGGCGCGCTGTTCTGGCGGCAGGCGATTGGGCGAGGTCGCGAGCGGCGTAACAGTCGCCAGCTCACGGGCTGAGACGGTCGCCGCCGCGTTTGCGCAGGGGGAGCTGGTCGCCGCCGCGGCCGCCTGGAATTGTGGGGTTTGTGTCTGCCACTCGGCTGCGGGAAGCCGAAGGTAGGGGCGGCGAGGGCCGCCCGGCCCTGGAGCTGGGCGGGGGGCTCAGGGCGCTTCCTGGGCCACCTCCTGCCGGCGGCCTCGGCGCCTTCGCAGCAGTGTTCTCGGGACCCACACATCCTCACTAGTGTTTCCAAAGCGGGTCGTCCATGTGGGCCCGGGGCTCCCTGCCTAAGGCCCATCTTTCTTGCCTTTCGCACTCAGAGTGTCTCCATTCACCTCTTTATTGGCAGGAGATGAGGCCGTGGAAATTCGAGATTGGCTTTGGCTCCGCATGTTTTTAATGTCCTTCCCTGTTTCATTTTCCCGGCCTCAGTTTCCATATCTGTCCGAAGAAGGGGTGGCTTGGGTGTTGATCTCCGAGACCCGTGTGTCTCCTGCCATGTGGAAGTATTGCCACTGTCCTGTTGCTTGTTTTCTTTTGTCCTGGAAGATAGAAAATTAGCATTTAGATGTTACATACTTTGGTTGTTATCTCAGATCGCTTAGAGGGTTTGTGCTTAAGCGTTGGATTCCATCCCCAGGGATTTTGGATAAGATGGTGCGTGGGCAGCTGCAGTGCTTATTACCCCAGGTGGTTCTCATTCAGGTGGTTCCAGAATCCTGGCTTTGAAAATCCTTGCTTCAGAAGTCAGGAGAGAATGCCTTGACATATGAATCCCTGGAATGGGGTTCTGAGTGGGGAAAGCCAGGAATCGGGAAATGCTAACACCTGTGAGGCCGGGGCTGGGGTTTTCTTTGCACCGGAGGAATTAGAATGCCATTTGATGTCGTTAAAAAATATTTGACTACCTATACATGTAAGGTCTGTTTTCTAATATTTTTAAATGGCTTCGATTAAAGCCCACGTCAAGAAACCGAAATAAAACCATAAACTGCTCTGAGAGATGAGAAGGGGGTTAAGTCAACCCACACTAAGTAGACAGGAGGAGAATGAAACTTCTGTATTGCTAAGAGAAGAAACTGATGTGCTTATACACTTTTTTTTGTTTTTTTGAGACGGAGTTTCGCTCTTTTTGCCTAGGCTGGAGTGCAATGGTGTGATCTCTGCTCACTGCAACCTCCGCCTCCCAGGTTCAAGCGATTCTTCTGCCTTCACATACTGAGTAGCAGGGATTACAGGCATGCGCCACCATGCCCGTCTACTTTTGTATTTTCAGTAGAGACGGGGTTTCTCCGTGTTAGGCTGGTCTTGAACTCCTGTCCTCAGGTGATCTGCCCGTCTCGGCCTCCCAAAGTGCTGGGATTACAGGTGTGAGCCACTGCTGTGGCCTATAAACTTTTTTTTTTTTTTTTTTTTGTGAAAGATATTTTGTTGTGTGTGTCTTTTCAGCTCTCACCCCACCCAAGTTTTTTTCTTTCTGATAAAAATATAGCCAGATTCGGAAATGGGTAGGATTTTGATGGGAGTCAGAGTGTAACGATATTGGGATTGAAATTGGTACAACATGGGTTAGAACTTGGTCTATGGTTTTAGTTGAGAACATGGCCCCTGGGTTTTCAAGATGGTGTTGCCACACCAGATTTATTTCACCTTTTTTTCAGTTGTTCAGTGAATTTAATCTGCTCATGATTACATGTGCTGTTTTGATGAAATTGGCAATAGAAGAGACTTTCTGCTCCCATTTTACAGGTGATAGAAATGTTAGTAAGAACGTGGCAGTCCAGGAATGAAAAGTTGCCTAGTACTTTGATTCCCACTCTCCCTTCCCTGTTTTCTGAAGGCCAGCTATTACTTCTCTACTGAGGCCACCTGTGAGCCCTGGTGTGTTTCATTGCCAGGAGAAAAGGCTAATTAAGTGAAACTGAAAGGTAACTAAATGGATTTTAAAATAACAGGCATGTGGGAACTTAATCCACCAATGAATGTTCTCCTTTAGAGTGGTGTGTGCAGGTGTAGGTGGTAGGAGTTGAGTATGGCATCCCTAAGTTACTTGGCTGTTGTCCAAGGCAGTTTTGAAAATCTGCTTCTGGAATTGTTTTCAGAGAACTTTTTGAACCATGTGAGAGATCAGTTTCTTATTAAACCATTCTCTCTCTCTCTCTCTCTATATATATATATACACACATATATATATGTGTGTGTGTGTGTGTGTGTGTGTGTATAATTTATTTATTTATTTTTGAGATGAGGTCTCACTCTGTGCTCAGGCTGCAGTGCAGTGGCGTAATCATAGCTTGCTACAACCATGAACTCCTGGGTTTAATACTCTCACCAAAGCCTCCTGAGTAGCTGGGACTACAGGGGTGTACCACCTGGCCCAGCTAATTTTGTAATTTTAATTTTTGTAGAGACAGGGTCTGGCTGTGTTGCCCAGGCTGTTTTTGAATTCCTGACCTTAAGCGATTCTCCTGCCTTAGCTTCCTAAAATGTTGAGATTACAAGTGTGAGCCACTGCATACAGCCTACATATATTTATCCCCGAATGGCATGGGTAAGCAGCCTTGTCACCTGACTTGTCTTCAGATGAGTTAACGGTTCTTTTGAAGTGGAAATAACAGATTTTTGAAGGGTGGTGAATGTAAGTTTTAATTCTGAGTAGCTGGGATTCCAGGTGCCCACCACGATGCCCAGCAATTTTTTTTGTGTCTTTAGTAGAGATGGAGTTTCACCATGTTGGTCAGGCTGGTCTTGAACTCCTGACTTCAGGTGATCCACCCAGCTCAGCCTCCCAAAGTGCTGGGATTACAGGTGTGAACCACCCTGCCCAGCCACCACAAGTTTTTTCAGGGCCTCAAACTAGTAAAAGCAGGAACATCATCTCATCCAGTCAACTCTGTAAGAGAGTTGTTAACCCCCATTTTACAGATGAAGAAGATTCAGTGAGGTTAAATAATTTGGCCAAGGTTAAAAAGTTTGGTGTAGCCAGGATTTAAACCCATCTCTGATGCCAAAGTTCTTTCCATTTCACTGTGCTGCCCTTCCACCCTGACCCTGTGAGTTCGCAGTTATTAGCAGAACATTCAGCTTAATTTCCTCAAGGCCCTACTTGGCTCTGTGGAATCTGCTGGGGACACTAAAGTGAAAGAGACCTGCTGTTGAGCAGCTGACTGAGTTTTTGAAGGGTGGGTACTCCTTAGGGCTAGTGCCCTTGCTGTTCTCTCCTGTTTGGGCCTTTTGTGAAATGATTGGTGTAGCTAAGGGCAGTCATGGAAAGAATTAAGCTACTTGGCCTTCAGAGGGTCAAAGCTATAAATTTGTTCCTACTAGTTTAATTTTCCAACCAGGTGAGCTGTTTCTAAGCAATGAGCTTGTTGCCTGCAGGATATAACCAAAAAGGTGTAGCAGGCCTAATAAACTCCTTAGCTGTTAGATATTTGTGAGTACAAGTATTATTAAGCATGACATTCTGCTTTGCTTATTGATAATCCTAATATTTCAGAGCAGACGTTTGTCCCTTTCTGAAGTTATTCCAAATTGTCTGCCTCAAAGTTTAATGCTGTTAAGAGAGTTGGAAAAATGGAATGAAGGTGGAGGTGAGAGAGATGACTTCTACCTGGACTCCTCTAAAGAGGCTGGAGTTGAGTTGAGGTTTTTTTTTTTTTTTTAAATAGAGATGGGGTCTCTGTCACCCAGGCTGGAGTACAGTAGCATGATCATAGCTTTGAATTCCTGGGCACAAGTGAGCCTCCTGCCTCAGCCTCCTAAGTAGCTAGTACTACAGGCATGTGCCATCACACCTGGCTAATTTTTTTTTTTTTTGTAGAGACAGTGTCACTATATTGCTCAGGCTGGTCTTGAACTCCTGGGCTCAAGCATTTTTCCTGCCTCGGCCTCTCAAAGTACTGGGATTATAGGTGTGAGGCACCACATCCAGCCAAGTTTATTTTTTAATTTTCTTACAGACTTTGGATTTTTGAGGTGGTCCATTTACCATCTGCTTCTCTGGTACCTCTTAGGCATTCTGTCTTCACAGCTGAGCCTGCTGTGTTGGCCCAGGTGTTCCCAGACTAGATATTGGAGCCTTTGGGAAGGGTCTGATGTTTGGCCCTTGTAACATTTCATACCTACAGAGAAACGGAGAGGGGTATGTTTTTGAGGTCTGCTCACAGGCTGTGTTGTGACTGAGGAAGTTCTTGAATATGGCATTTAATTACCGCTTATTATCATCACTGGCAGAACATCATCAAAGTAGTCAGTAAACTCTCTCCACATCCAGCTACTTCCCTCTCTGCAACTAGTTTGGCCCTTCAATCTTGTGATGGGAAAGAGATTTAGAAACTGGAAGAAGAATCAGAGACACATCCTAAAGTTCTGGTGAGGAAAGCTGATGCCAATGGACTTTTTTTTTTTTCCCAAATGGGGTCTTGCTGTGTTGCCCAGTCTGGTTTTGAACTCCTGGGCTCAAGCAATCCTCCCACCTCAGTCTCCTGAGTAGCTGGGATTGCATGCATGTACCACCATGCCCCGATCACCAGTAGATTTTTTTTTTTTTTTGAGACGGAATCTCGCTCTTGTTGCCCGGGCCGGAGTGCAGTGGTGTGATCTTGGCTGACTGCAGCCTCCTGAGTAGCTGGGTCTACAGGCACATGCCACCACGCCCAGCTAATTTTTGTATTTTTAGTAGTGACGAGGTTTCACCATGTTGGCTAGGATGGTCTTGATTTCTTGACCTCATGATCTGCCCACCTCCTCCTCCCAAAATAGTGCTGAGATTATAGGCGTGAGCCACCGTACCTGGCCTTTTTTTTTTTTTTTTTTTTTTTTTTGAGACAGTCTTGCTCTGTTGCCCAGGCTGGAGTGTAGTGGCATGATCTCTGCTCACTGCAACCTCTGCCTCCCAGGTTCAAGTGATTCTCCTGCCTCAACCTCCTGAGCGGCTGGAACTGTAGGCCGGCGCCACCATGCCTGGCTAATTTTTGTATTTTTACTAGAGATGGGGTTTCACCATGTTGGCCAGGCTGGTCTTGTACTCCTGACCTTGTGATATGCCTGCCTTGGCATCCCAAAGTGCTGGGATTACAGGTATGAGTCACTGTACCTGGCCCTTTTTAAGAGGGTCTCACTCTGTTGCCCAGGCTGGAGTGCAGTGGTGTGATCATAGCTCATTGCAACCTCCAACTCCTGGGCTCAGGTGATCCTCCCACCTCAGCCTCCCAAATAGCTAGGACCATGGGTGTACACCACCATGCCTGGCTAATTAATTTTTTTTTTTTTTTAAGAGAGGATTTTGCTTGCAACATTGCCCAGGTTGATCTTAAATTCCTGGCCTCAAGTGATGCCCTTCCTTGGCCTCCTAGAGCACTGGATTAC
Source organism: Sapajus apella (assembly GCF_009761245.1). Classification (NCBI taxonomy): domain Eukaryota; kingdom Metazoa; phylum Chordata; class Mammalia; order Primates; family Cebidae; genus Sapajus; species Sapajus apella. The sequence continues at coordinate 9,002,624 of NW_022437011.1, read as the reverse complement.
AGGTGTGAGCCACAATGCCCAGCTGTACCAGTGGACTTTTAAATGGACATTTCTTTACCTCTGGAGATAATCTCATGCTTAAATACCTCTAATTTCTGTGAGGGTCCCAAGGAGACAGCAGCCATCTGACCAAACTCCAGAAAACCAGCAGGTTTCAGCCCAGTGGAATAACGTAAAGTAGGTCAATCAATACAGACAACATTGATTGGTTTTGCTTTGAATGCTGTGGATAGTAGCTATTGGAAGCTTAAGGGGCCAGCTTGTAAGGAAGGTATTTAAGGTTGCTGCTTTTTTTTTTTTTTTTTGGGAGACAGAGTCTCACTGTCACTCAGGCTAGAGTGCAGTGGCATGATCTTGGCTTACTGCAACTTCTTCCCCCTGGGTTCAAGTGATTCTTGTGCCTCAGCCTCCCAAGCAGCTGGGATTACAGGTGCAGGCCACCATGGCTGGCTAATTTGTGTATTTTTAGTAGTGATGGGGTTTCACCATGTTGGCCAGGCTGGTCTTGAACTCCTGACATCAGGTGATCTGTTTGCCCTGACCTTCCAAGCTGCTGGGATTACAGGCATGAGCCACTGCATCCGGCCTAAGGTTGCTTCTTGTCTTTCCCTGCACCCCATCACATACTCATGGGGAGCTGGGTTTGACTGTGTTCTTGAAGTTAAGTTTCCATCCTTGGACTAGCTGCTAAAGTCTAAAATGATGGTGTTTTGGGCTGGAAGATATCATTCTAGAGGTCTTTATTTCCTTGCAAACATCAGGGCCAGCTGTTTGTGGTACTGTGGATGAGTGAAGAGCCTGGAAATACACTTCTAGTTCTGCTACTGCCCAGTGCCTCAATTTTGCATTTGATGGTTTTTTTTTTTTTTTTTCTGATGACAAAAACTGAGCCCCAGAGAAGTGAAGTGGGCCACCTGATGGTAGGATCTTTTTTAGGCCACCCACATAATAGTGGGACCCTAGTGTTGTTAGAGCTGGGACACAAGCTAGGGAGCTTACAAAGGGTGGCCATAGAAGCTGGTAGAACTGTTTAAAGCACTGTAAAGATGCAAGGTGCTTTTGTAGTTAGAAGTCTCCAGGGAAGGAGGAGGCCCTGTTTCCACTTACTGCCTTGTACGTGATCTTATACCCTCATGGTTTAAGATTTAGACTATCATGCTGTTTTTTTCTCTTACTCATGTTGAAAAGTGTTTTCTCTTGTTCTTACCTCAGAGGAAATGGATTTGAAGTCTTCCCCCATATTAGAAACAAAGACACAGTGCTCAGGCCAGACTTGTTTGTTTTCTGTAAAGAATGAGGCCAGACATAACAGTGGACCTTATCTGGTGACTTAAGCAAACCTTTAATACATCTCTAAGAGATAGAAGGAATGAGTGTATGTCAGAGTGGTTTAAACACACTTTGGAATCAGACTCACTTGGATTCACATTCTGATATCTGCTTACTTGTTTCTGATTGTAAGTTTCTTATTTTCTCTAAACCTTAGTTTTATGATCTGTTGAATGGAAATAGTAATATGTATTTTTGTAGCTATCTTAAGAATCAAGAGAATAGGCTGGGTACAGTGGCTCACACCTGTAATCCCAGTGCTTTGGGAGGCTGAGGTGGGTGGATCACCTGAGATCAGGAGTTCGAGACCAGTCTGACCAACATGGAGAAACCCCATCTCTACTAAAAATACAAAACTAGCCAGGCATGGTGGCGCATGCCTGTGATTCCAGCTACTCAGGGGGCTGAGGCAGGAGAATCCCTTGAACCTGGGAGGCAGAGGTTGCGGTGAGCTGAGATTGTGCCGTTGCACTCCAACTTGGGCAGCAAGAGTGAAACTCCATCTCAAAATAAACAAACAAACAAACAAAAAGAATTGAGAGAATATATGTGGTAAGTGTTTCCTCTGGCATAATGTAAATCAGCAGTCCCCAGCCTTTTTGGCATCAGGGACTGGTTTCATGGAAGACAATTTTTCCATGGACTGGGGGATGTGGGGAATGGTTTTGGGATGATTCAAGCACATTACATTTATTGTGCACTTTATTTCTGTTAACATTTTTTTTTTTTGAGACAGGTCCTCACTCTGGCACCCAGGCTGGAGTGCAGTGGCACAATCCCGGCTCACTGCAACCTCCGCCTCCCAGATACAAGCAAGTCTCCTACCTCAGCTTCCTGGGTAGCTGAGATTATGGACATGTGCCACCACACCCAGCTAATTTTTGTATTTTTAGTTGAGAAGGGGTTTCACCATGTTGACTAGGCTGGTCTTGAACTCTTGACCTCAAGTGACCCACCCACCTTGGCCTCCCGAAGTGCCGGGATTACAGGCATGATGCCAGGCCTTTTTCTATTATTATTACATTGTAATATGTAATGAAATACACAACTCACCATAATGTAGACTTAGTGGGAGCCCTGAGCTGCTTTTCTTGCAACTAGATGGTCCCATCTGGGGGTGATAGGAGACAGTGATAGATCATTTGGCATTAGATTCTCATAAGGAGTGTTTAACCTAGATCCCCCACTTGTGCAGTTCACGATAGGGTTTGTGCTCCTACGAGAATCTAATGCTTCTGCTGATCTGACAGGAGATGGTGCTCAGATGGTAATGCAAGCAATGGGGAGTGGCTGTAAATACAGATGAAGCTTTGCTCACTCACCTTCTTGGTCAGGTCCCTAACAGGCTACAGACCAGTATCAGGGGTTTCGTACCCCTGATGTAAATGCTCCGTGTTGTCATCATTATTGACAACAGTAGTTGCCAGTGTCAGAGCCAAGACTTGGTTTGAGGATAGGTTATGCTGACCAAGCAAGTTTTATCTTAACTATCACCTCCTTGTCTTCTTAGTTGGTTGGTGTTATATCTTATTTATATCAACAGATATAGGTAGTTCATGCTGAATAACTAGAGGTTGCAAGTGGCAAGGAACTTTGCTGCTTCTCTGCCATCTCCTTCCTTACTCAGCTTGGTGCTCATCTCTCCTAGGTTCTCTCTCATCAGGTGCCTAAGCCAGCAGGCCTTGTTTCCTGGGCAGTGTCTGACATGGGGATTTTATTGGGGTAGGGCTGGCCAGTCTGGAGCCTGCCTAATCCCTCAGATAGTGTGTTCTCCTTATCTTTTGCTTTCTGCTCCTCAGCCACACATGAAGCAATTAGAAGCAAGGGAAGGTTGACTTTTGTCATGGTTTTCCTCTGATTTGTATGCTCATTTCTGGTCCTTGTGCAAAGTCACAGAGGCACAGTCAAATACATTGACCCAGATCTTGTGCTCGAGTTGACTGTCTCTCCCTTTGAGATGTACAACTGGTTCGATGTAGCAAGGGAGTGAGGAAAAAGCCCCTGGTGGCAATCCCATTATTTTGATCTCAAGCTGAGTTTTTTTGTTTGTTTGTTTTTTAAATCTAAGCACTATGACTATAGACCATGCCTTACTTCTCTGTATGAAACAAATAAGGTAAAAAACCCATTATTTAGCGGGAAGGCCAATCTGAATTGGTAAACAATAGGAATTAGTATATTCGAGAAAATGCCACTGTCTTTTTCTTTTTGGTGAGCCTCTGCAGTATCTTTTTAACCTAGTCTTGTTGCTTCCCCTGTTTCCTGTTACTGTGTTCCTGCATTATTACAGAAGTATCCTTCTATTTCTTACTTTTGCTTCCTCCAGGACACGATATACTACTGCCCCTTTGGGTCTTCCTTTATGTTGTGCTTATTAGAGAATACTTATGCTTGGAAGCTGTATTAGGCTATTCTCATACTGTTATAAAGAAATACTTGAGACTGGTTAAGTTATAAAGAAAAGAGGTTTAATTAGCTCTTGGTTCTGGAGGCTGTACAGGCTTCTGCTTCTGGAAAGGCCTCAGGACACTTACAATCATGGCAGAAGGTGAAGGGGAAGCTGGCTCATCTTATATGTCTGGAGCAGGAGAAAGAGAGCAAAGGGGAGGTGCTGCACGTTTTTAAACAACCAAATCCTGTGAGAACTCACTCATGAAAACAGGAAGGGGGAAATCTACCCCTATGATTTAGTCACCTCCCACCAGGCCCCTCCTCCAATATTGGGGATTACATTTGACATGAGGTTTGGGTGGGGACACAAATTCAAATCATATCAGAAGTCTTCAATAGCACCCACTGGCTGGTGAATAAATTCTAAATGTATCAGGCTGTCTTGGTGTTTCAAGCCTATTGCAGTGTATACCCATCCTACCACTTCAGTTAATATGCCCCGTACCATCACCCAGGTGTACCCCTTGCTCCTGATAAACTGATTCATATTAATCTCTCAGTATGCCTCATGTTTATGTCTCTGCCAGTTCTTTTGCCCATAGTACTCTCTCCTCAGTTCCCTAAGCTTTTTTTTTTTTTGAGATGGAGTCTTGCTCTGTCGTTCAGGCTGGAGTGCAGTGGCTTCATCTTGGCTCACTGCAACCTCTGCCTCCCAGGTTCCAGCCATTCTCCTGCCTCAGCCTCCCAGGTAGCTGGAACTACAGGTGCACCACCATGCCCAGCTAATTTTTGTAATTTTAGTAGAGACGGGGTTTCACCATGTTGGGCAGGCTGGTCTTGAGCCCCTGACCTTGTGACCTGCCCACCTCGGCCTCCCAAAGCACCTGAAGTACAGACGTGAGCCACCACGCCCGGCTGGTTCCCTGCTTCATGCTGAAGTGAGCCTTACTTGATGTGTCCTCATCTGTATCCCCATGGCAATACCTTTATTATAGAATTCAGCACACTTTATTATGTATGATGTTTGTCTCATATGAGCTTCTCAAGGATATGGGTTGTGCTTTGTTATGTGTCTCTTAGCATAATACTGAGTGTAACATGGATACTATAAATGCTTGTTGAGTGGATGTTTACATGAAAACTTAAATGATAACAGTCCTGTTGAAATCCTACTTCCCTGAAGCATTTCTTGATTCCCAGCCACAGTGAGTTCACATGCTTCACTCCCAGGGCATGTTTCTGAAGCAGTTGGATTCCTTGAAGTATAAACCTTACAAGCCTTATAAACCCAATTGGATTAGGACTTCCTGGAGGGAAGACACTGCATCTGTCATTCCTCTTCGTGCACCCCATCCTCAGCATAGTTCCTGACACATAGGGAGTATTCAATAAATGGTCAGCTGATGTACTTGCCAGTTTAGCCTCCTGCGTTACTCACTGGCTGGGAGTCTCCAACTCAGATGTTTTTAGGGCCAAATGAAGAACAGCGAAGCAGCAGAGAATGGTGGGCCTGTGTCAAACTGGAGTACTTATGTGCTCCACGAGGGCTGGCTGCTACTCAGGCTATTGTCGTGGGTGCGTACAGGTCTAGTGAGTATGGCCTCATCCTGTCATATGGGAAGCCAGCTATTCAGAATCTCTAGGGACTACCAAAGTATATTTGTGATTTAGATTTGACCTATAGGCTACCCATCTGTATCCTTTGGGTAGAAGCTGGAATTTCGCACATTTAAATTCCTTGTAAAATGATGAAGGGAGGGGAGGACATAGCTTGTATACTTTTGAGGGTGTTTGGTGAAAGCCTATCTTTGGATAAAAGTGTCCTATGATTTTCTATGGGTAGTGACTTAATCTCTTGGGTTCGGTCCTGTAGAAAGCATCATCTGTGGTCTGGGCTTTATCCTTCCTTATATTCTGATTTTATTGGGCTGTGAAAAGCAACTTCTGTCCCTAGAAATGTGGTGACTCAAGGACTGTTGCACTTTTTGCCCAGCTTCTACTAAGGCAGATTTGATGGTTGTTCCTGCTTCTGGCTACTTTGAAGGGCCTGGTGGTCAGGCTGGTGCAGCATGAGGTCCCAGAGACCATTTCTGTTAATGGTATCTCTGAGAAAGAGCTCTGGGTGAACAAATACAACTGAAAGGGAAATACATTGTACAGAATCACTGCTTAAATGTGATCAGCCAAGGGGCAAAACAGTGTAATAGCCAGAAGGAAGTCTGCATCCATGGAACCTTTTGCAAGGTGATACCTTATCCTCTGGCTGTCTCATTCATTTCATAGTCCCCAAGTGCCCCAGCAGTGCTTACTTGCCTGGCATCACCATCTAGGTATGAGAGTATTGCCATCTCCTGTAGAAATTAGCTGCCTGGAATATCTCTGGAAGAATACATGAGAAACTGAAAACAGTGGTTTGTCTCTAGTGAGAGGCCCTGGGTAACTAAAGAATGGGGGAGGAGGGAGACTTACTTTTCACCCTATGTCTTTGTGTGTCTTTTCAAATTTGAAACATATGCATATACAGTAAGTCCTCATTTCACATTGGTCGTAAGTTCTTGGAAACTGACTTTATGTGAAATTATGTATACAAAATCAATTTTACTATAGGCTAATATGTATAAACAAGAGTTAAGTTCCTATAGCATATTTCTTGTTATAGAAACATGACCAAATTTCTAAATAAAGACCAAAACCCTTCTAATATTAAAATTGAGGTAAATGTGAACTATACATACCTTTAGGAAGGATTAATAAAATGAAGTGAGATAATTATTACCCAGTTATTTCAGTTCAGAGTCTTGGGTGGCCAGAGCCCATCCCGGCAGCTCAGGGCACCAGGCAGGAACCAGCCTTGGATAGGATACCACCCTATTGTGGGATGCACTTACACACCCTGATACTTATGCAGACCGGACCCCTTACACATACCAGTGAACCTAACAGGCATGTCTTTGGGATGTGGAAGGAGACTGAGGACTTGGAGAAAACCTGGGATTACACAGACATGGGAAAATGGGCAGACTCCACACAGACAGTGGCCCTGGCTGGGAACCAATTATTTTTTTCTCATCGGTGTTAAAAGGAAATGACATTGATCGAAGCAATGTTATTTGGAGACTGCTATATTATTATTTTTTAAAAGTAGCTGAGCAGACCCATGTGTGTCTTCTCTTAAAATTTTACTCTGTCTTCACTTTACTCCTGATGTATGGATTTCTCTGTAAACAACCAAACCTGGTTGCTGTAAACTGCCTCTCAGAGGTGATAGGTTTGCCTCTCTGCTCCCCAGAAATGTCTTAGGGTTTCTCATGCAGGGATCTTTGGAATAAGTCAGGCCTAAAGCATATCCGACATTTTATTGTTTTCAGATTTTACTGTTTACTGTTTTCAGTCTGATCCTTATGACATCCCCTATTTATTTTTTTGGTTGTAGTTTTTTTAGAGACAATGTCTCACTCACACCCAGACTGGAGTACAGGGGTGTGATCGTAGCTCACTGCAGTCTTGAGATCCTGGGCTCAAGATATCCTCCCACCTCAGCCTTCTGAGCTGGTACTATAGACATGTGCCACCATGCCTGGCTAATTTTTCTTTATTTTTTTTGAGATGGAGTCTTACTCTGTCACCCAGGCTAGAGTGCAGTGGGGCGATCTCAGCTCACTGCAACCTCTGCCTCCCCAGTTTAGGCAATTCTTCTGCCTCAGCCTCCTGAGTAGCTGGGACTACAGGCATGTGCCACCATGCCCAGCTAATTTTTTTTGTATTTTTAGTGGAGATGGGGTTTCACTGTGTTAGCCAGGATGGTGTCGATCTCCTGACTTCATGATCTGCCTGCCTTGGCCTCCCAAAGTGCTGAGATTACAGGTGTGAGCCACTCTGCCTGGCCACCATGCTTGGCTAATTAAAAAAATTTTTTTTTGTAGAGACAGGGTCTTGCTATGTTGCCCAGGCTGGTCTTGAACTACTGGCCTCAAGCGATCCTTCCACCTTGACCTCCCAAAGTGCTGGGATTATAAGCATGAGCCACTGTGCCTGGGCACACAACATACCCATTTTATGGTGGTAAAATATTGAGGTTTGGAAAGTCTAAATAATAAAATACTGATGTTTAGAGAGTCTAAAAGTCTCATTTTGGGTCATACTGCTGGCCAGAATAGGGCTATGACTAAACCAGGTAGCCTTGTCGCCTATTCACGTGCCTTGTTCTTTCTTGTAGCAATGAAGTGGTCCCCTTTGGAAGTCTCTTACCATTTCCAGGGCCATTGCAGTTAGGGCAGGAATGGAGCGGGGGTGATCCCTCTTTCCTCTTTTGGTTTGAGCTGTCCTCTCAGGACACTTAGTCATACAGGCTTGTCATCTCTGGAAAAAGGGGATCAGTAGTAGGTTTCTCCACTTCTTGGAGAAATCTAAACTAAAGCTTCATTGGGGCAAGACCTTTTAGGAGAGTTTGAACTGACAATCTGGCTTCCTATTCTTTACTGCGAATTATTGCTTCTATTGGGCAGAGGGCTTTGTTTCCAGGTTACAAATCTTTTTAGCAAAGAAATAAGTGTGAAATAGAATTGGAAGGACTTGTGTAGTCCTTGGATAAAATTTAATGCTCCACATCCCAGAGGGAGTAAACATTGTAAAGTGTGCAAGATGGGTTTGGATTAATATCCTGACAGCATATGGCTTGGCATGTAGGGCATTCCTTGGAGACCCTTTTACACAGCCTGCCTTTGCCGGGTGGCCCCTTCCCACAGGTCCTCCCAGCAGCTGTTGTGCACCTGGGTGAATCATCAGCTTTCCTGTGCTTTGAAAAAACCCATTTTAACTGATGAAAGCCCTCATACAGGAGGTGAAATAAACAGACAACCTTGAAAATGTATTTTAGTACAACCTAAGCTGCCTGAGTTTGTCCAGGGTATTCACCTTCATTAGGAGCACTGGCTGATCCTCACCTCTGTTCTCTTCTGAATGCAGTATGGAAAATCACCTTGCCCTTTGTATTCTGCTGCACCTGACGTGGTCGTGGAAGGTCTGTGGAAGCTCCAGGGAGCCAGGAACACCATGGACATGGACGGAAGGCCCATGTAGAAATCCTTGGCTTTGTATTTCTGCTAGTCTTACTGAAATCAGAATTTAAAGCCTTCAAATAGAATTCTGTGCATTACTGGCACAGTGTGGAGTAGGGAAGGCTTCTTTGGAATTTCTGAGGAAAACTTAGGGGCATGGTTCTTTCCTTGCCCAGACCTGGCCTGTGCTGTGCAAAAGAGGTTTGTCCTAGAAAGAGGTACCACCTGATGACTTAGGGCCTTACTGGTATGCAGCTTGGCAGTCCTGGAAACTTAGCTTATCCACGTTTCAGTTCCTGAGGGCCTGTCGCAGGCATGAGAAATTCTTAAGTGACCATCAAGTCACAGTTCCAATTAACTAACTCCAAGAAACAAGATGACTAAGTTGATTTATGTGGACATGTGAGAGCATTCTCTCCTCTATAGGAGAGGTTAACTGGGAAGCTAGCTTCCCTCTGGAGGAAACGAAGGCAAATTATGGTGGAAAGTTTTTGGGTCATAGCATCAGATACACCCATATTTAAACCATGTAACAGCTGTGCGATTCTAGAGGCGCTACTTAACCTCCCTGCTCCTGTGTCCTCATCTGTAAAAACCCCCTGGGCTTTTCAGATGTATACATGGTAAGCACTCAATAAATGTTTTGTTCGATTTGTTCCTCTCTCTTCTTCCCTCTCCTTTTCTCTCCTTCCCACGTTGTCCTTGTAGGGCTATATTGTAATCTGAACAGAATACACTTGTCAGTCTGTTAAGGCACCAGGTACAGGAGATAGACTCATTTTTATTCTTTGCCGTCCACGGCTCTTCTGTTACTACAGGTTACAACAGGAACAATTAGATTCTAGCTCTTGTCAGTGGCTTCCAACCTAAGGCTGCTTTCTGGTTACCATTTAGTCCACCATTATTTGCTGAGTACCCATTGTGTGCCAGGATCTGCTTAGCCATGGGAATACAGTGATGAATGAGACAGATGTGATCCGTGCCTTGAGTAACACCTCTTCAAACCCCCTCCCTTAGATAGGTGGCTTCTGTGGATGACTGACCCTGCTCATTCTGTGTTTCGTCATGTTAATTTCCTTCTGAGAGGGCAATCTTCTCTTTGGACCTAGGGAACAGAGCTTCTTTGTGGCACATGGACCTTGCCTGCTGGCTTGCCTGCTCTCAAGCAATGAGAGCAGCGTGCTGAGGCTGAAGGAGAAAGTCCCCCTGGCTACTACTGCCCCGGCCACACATGTCCCAAGAGTCTGCACTTGGCACTCCTGAATGTTCCTTTTTTCCTTGCACACAGATTATAGTGTTCACTGGTAATTTAAATTCAAATAACCTTCCACCCCTCCTCCACCCTCTTTAAAAAAAAAAAAAAAAAAGCTCTGTGTATTACAGGGTAGAAAACAAAGCAGGCTAGCCCTGGTCTCCTGGTGGGGTTTGTTTTAACATGTGTGTTTTTTTATGTAGTCTCACTGTGGCTTGCCTTTACTTTAATAGGGCTAATGTATAATTCAGGCATATTGATAGTCTGCAGTTATAGAATCTCACATCTTTTTCTACCTTGATTGTCATCAGCAGTGTGAAAGGTAGATGCAATGACTTTGGCTGACAGGAGGTGGGACTTCTCTGCTTTGGCCTCCAGACTCTATCCTGGCCTCTGGTTGGTCCTGTAAAGAAGGCCGAGCAGCCAGTTTAGTGATTTCTCAACTTCAAAATAGAAGCCTGGAGATAGCCTTCTGCCCCACCCCTCCTCTCCCTTTTGCCAATTTTACCAGCAGTTGCCAAGAACCATGTGTGGAGAAGCAGGCAGAATGACTCTCTGGGAATCATTTGTTTAGGAACTCCCAGTGGAGGAATGCATTTTCCTGTACTTCTCTTGTGGTGGTGTGTGCCGTTGTGATTTGGTACTGCTTGTCCCTCTGCAGTACTGAGACCTGTATGTAACTCCTCCAGCCCTGTGGGGGTTTTCAACAATAAATTGCTTGCTCGGTGGTATTTTCCTCCAAATCCCTGGGAGAGCAGGGGAGTGTGTTAACAGTTAGGGACCTAGTTGAGCCTCTGCTTCTGGCACTGTGACTAGAGGCATGGTGGGTGAGCCCAGATGAGCGAGCCATGTTTCCCACTGCTGCTCAGGCTGGGCATTTGTTGCAGTTGGATGTAACATTAAGAGTCACACTAGAGGCTTGGTTGGAAAGGAGAGAGCACTGCGTAATTACTGCTTATGTACTGTTTAAACCTATCAGCCAACAGATGTCAAGTGCAGGAAAAAAGCGCAATAATGTTATTATAATGGCATAATAGTTATCATTATAATAATCAGCTGGCATAGCTTTTGATACGAGGCAGATCCTGAAATGAGTGCAGGGGGAAGGGTTAACTTGAACTACAGCACAGTGAATGGATGCTTAACCTTGCAAAAGATGCAGTGTGGAGGTAGATGACTCAGGTAGGGAGTTGCTACCCTCTGCCTAGCTAGAGGAGCTATGGAGACTTCAGCTGGGATTGTCTACCCTGCAGGTACTGTCTTTCTGATGGGGTGATGGAGCACACTGTCCTTTGATTTAATGCGTGCTAGACTGCAGGAATACCATCCTAGTGCTCAGAGCTGTGGGTTCTGGGAAATGCAGAGACTTCATCACTGTGGTCTCATTTTGGATTTTCAGAAAACCCAGCCTCATGCCCATAGTTGCAGATGATGAACTTTGTTCCCTGCAACAAACTGTGCTCCAAATCTGAGAAGTGGTGGTGCATCTCAGTTTTATATGTATCAGTTGTGGTGGGTTGCGGTCACGGAAGACTTTTCTTTCCTGGAGAGCTTACCAGGAGCTGCATTCCCAATTCTAGTTAGGAACGTGGTGGTAAAGGGGTTAGGAGCAGAGTGGGACTAAGCGATGACCCACAAATGCAGCATTGGGGTATGAGAAAAAAGTCTGATTCAGGCAGAGCTGGGTGTGATTTTTTTTTTTTTTTTTTTAAAGGGACAGGGTCTTGCTCTGTTGCCTAGGCTGGAATGCAGTGGCATAGTCTTGGCTCCCTGCAGCCTTGACCTCCTGAGCTCAAGAGATCCTCCCACCTCAGCCTCCCTAGTAGCTGGGACTCCAGGCATGTGCCACCACACTTGGCTAATCTTTTAAGTTTTTGTAGAGACGGGATCTTGCTGTGTTGCTCAGGCTGGTTTTGAACTCCTGGCTTCAAATGATTCTCCCACCTCAGCCTCCCAAAATTCTGGGATTATAGGTGTGAGCCACCACATCTGGCTGTGGGTGTGAGCCACCACATCTGGCTGTGGGTGTGACCCCTGACCTTGCCATTCAGTAGTTGGACAAGTTGCTTAACCTCGCTGAGCATCAGCTACCCATCTGTGTATGTGCTCATTCATTTCCCGTTTGTTTTTCATTAACAGCTCTGTCTATAAAGTACCTGTCACTATTCCTGGTACTAAGTGGTACTCAATAAATACTCCTGCCTCCCTTCATGCCACCCCCCCACCTGCCTACTCCACAGAATAGAAGGGTAAAGAGAAGATCCTCCTGCTTTCTACAGGGGGAAAATGGTCTTAATTAGAGCTTTATGTGAACTTGTTTAGATGCTGATATTGCTTTTCTGAGCCACAATCTGTGGAGTTCCTCGGAAGCTGCCTCATCAGGGGAGACTTTGATATTTAGTATTTGGGTACATCTCTGCTTTATCCAAGGAGTAAAAGAGAGTTTAAAATCTCATCAGGACACAGAATGCCTGCTTCTGCCCCTGTAGCCTTGCCTCCCCTTCTTTCTTCCTTTGGGTGGGACACTTGGGGGCACTGCCTGCTCTGGGGATTGCTCATTTCTTTCAGGGGCTGCTGGTTGTTTGGTTCAGTGTCTTTATGGGAGCGGGGGGGGGATGGAAAGGCTTTTATGTTTCTGTCTGCCTGGGCCTTTGCTGGGGACTTTTATTTTGGAAGCCTAGAGCACTCAGACAAGGTGGTATCTTTTTAGACTGTTATTGGCTGTAGGCCAGTTTATCACTATGGCTACCACCAGCCTAAAGAATGTCAGGACAGAAAGTAACTCCTGTAAGAAATTTGGGAGAGAAAGGGGGAAGAGGAGATAGTAGTTTGCCTTAAGGTCACATAGGGTGGAGAACAGCTCTGAGTAGAACCCTTTGATTTGGATACAGCTTCATTTTCCTTCTCTCTGAAATTTTTTCAATCAACAAATGTATATAGAACATCTGTTACATTCCAGACACTGTTAGGCCCTGAGATACAGCATGACCAAGTCAGATAGGGTTCCTGCTTAGAGTGTACTGATGCATATGTCAAAGTTAGTAAAATTACACTTGCATTAAGTGTATTGAAAGAAAGAGTTGAGAACATTTGACAAGGATTTCTCTTGGTCCTAGGGCTAAGAGGGTATCAGAGAAGGCTTCTTTGAGAAAGTGATGTTCGAGTTAATATTGTGAACACCAAACAAGTGTTTACCAAGCAGAGTGACAGGAGGTTGAGGAACATTTCAGGCTGAGGGCCTAGATTTGCAAAGGCTCTGGAAGCAGGCAGGGAGGTGGGGGTGGGGGAGTAGGGAGTCGTATGAGGAACTGAAAGTAGGGTTGGAGCACAGAGAATGAGAGGAGACAGCTGAGGTTGGAGGGGTTGGTGAGAGCAGGTCTTGTCAGCTGTGGCAAGACATTTTATATTTACCTGGAGAACAGGGGAAGCCTTTGGAGAGTTGGTGGTGGTTTTGGTGGTGAGATGATTGGGTTTGCAGATGAACAGCACCCTCTTGGATATTGAATGGATTTTGTTGAAGGAGTGAAAATGAAGATCAGAAAAGGAACATTACTGTAATAGGTGTTTTCCTTCAGTCAGCTAAATGGTAGTCTTGAGACTAATCCCCTGAAGTGTGGCCTTGTTCCTCCTGATTCATGTGTGCTCTCTCAGTGCCAGGAGTCAGTGTGTTGTTGGGGGCACCTGGCCACTCAGCAGACATAGTGGCCCAGGGTGCCAGCACTTGGCATCTTTCCATCTGCACAGAAAAAAGCCTGGAGGTTTCAGGCTTGTCACATGTTAACGGCTGACAGCTACAGAGTCCTTTGTAACCTGCTGTGTCACCATCCCTCTCTTGGTTGTCACTACTGGGTAAGGTCTACCCCTTTCACCTTGGACCACTTAAGCCACTGACACTGGCAACTCCCAGAGATGTGATGTGCCAAGTTAGCAAAGCCAGCACCTGCGGTTTGTGTAACATTTGGTTCTGGTTGATGTAGGTGTGCACATGTTCTCTCTTGGCAGCAACCAATGTCTGGAGGGCTGGAAATGGGCTGGAGTTGTTCCTCCCACTGTGTGGCCAGGAAAGCTGAGGTACAGGAGTTGTCTGTGGTATAAAGAAAACTGGGTCAGAGTCACATGCTGCCAGACTAAGTGTTAAGTGCATGGTGGGTGGTTATAGACCCTAGACCAGACCCTTTAGTGATAGTGTGGCCTTGCCCACTACCCCTTTCACTTATTCATCTGGAAGGCCATGCTGCATAGTGGTTAGGAGCTTGGCTCTTGGACTGGGGCTGACTTATTAGAATCTCAGCTTCTGCACTTGCAGGTAGTGTGACCTTGGATTATTTACTTCACTTTTCTACCCAATTTTCTCAGCTCTAAATGGTATTAGAATAATGATAGTGCCATAGTCTGAATGTGTGTCCCCTCCAAATTCATATGTTGAAACCTAACCCTCAAGGTGGTTCCTTTGGGAGGTGACTAGGTCATGAGGGTTCCACCCTCATGAATAGGATTAGTGTCCTTATAAAAGAGGCCTGAAGAAGGTTCCTTGCCTCTTCTGCATGTGAGGACCCAGTAAGAAGGTGCCACCCATGAAGCAGAGAGCCCTCACCTGACATCGAATCTGTTGGCATCTTGTTCTTGGACTTCTAAGCCTTTAGAATTGTGAGCAATACATTTCTGTTATGTATAAATTATCCAGTCTAAAATACTTTTATAGCAGCCCGAGCAGACTAAGATAGAAAGAAATTGGTTCTGAGAAGTAGGATGCTGTAACAAATACCTAAAATGTGGAAGCAGTTTTGGAACTGGGTAATGGGTAGAAAGAAGGCTAGAAGAGTTTTGAGGTGCACTGCCACGAAGGAGATTTAAGGTGATTCTGATGAGGGTTCAGAAGAGGAGAGCCGTAGAGAAAGCCTCCGTTTTCTTAGAGATTATCTAAGTGGTCTTGATCAGAATGTTGATAGAAATCTGGATGGTAAAGGCCATTCTGATGGTGTCTCAGATGAAAATTAGGAACATGTTATCGGAAACTGAAGGAAAGGCCACCTTGGTTCAGCAAAGAGTCGGGGTATGGTGGCTCATGCTTGTAGTCCCAGCACTTTGGGAGGCCAGTGTGGGAGGATTGCTTGAGACCAGGGGTTTGAGGCTGCAGTGAGCTATGATTGTGGCACTGCACTCTATCCTGGGCCACAGAGTTAGACGTTGTCTTCCAAAAAAGGTCATAAGGGATACAGGTCTGTAGTTTTCTTTCTTTCTTTTTTTTTTTTTGGAGACAGAGTCTCGCCAGGCTGGAGTGCAGTGGCACTATCTCAGCATCTCAGCTCACTGCAACCTCCGCTCTGGGTTCAAGTGAGTCTCATGCCTCAGCCTCGAGAGTAGCTGGGATCATAGGCCTGTGCCACCACACCCGGCTGCTTTTTGCATTTTTAGTAGAGAGGGGATTTCGCTGTTTTGGCCAGGCTAGTCTTGAACTCCTGATCTCAAGTGATCCACCCGCCTCAGCCTCCCAAAGTGCTGGGATTATAGGCGTGAGCCACCCTGCCTGGCCGGTCTGTAGTTTTCTTGTTGTGTTTGTCTGGCTTTGGTATCAGGGTAATGCTGGCCCCATAGAATGAATTAGGGGGAGTATTCCTTCTGCTTCAATATTTTGGAAAAGTTTGAGAAGATTGATGTTCTTTAAATGTTTGGTAGAATTCACTGGTGAAGACTTCAGGTCTAGGGCTTTGCTTCGTTGGGAGATTTTTGATTACTGGTTCAGCTGGCTTACTAGTTACAGATCTGTCTATTTAGAATTTCTATTTGTTTGTGATTCAGTCTTGGTAGGTTTTGTGTTTCAATGAATTTGTCCATATTATCTAGGTTATCAAGCTTGTCGGTGTAAACCTGCTCATAGTACGCTGTTTTTTTTTGGAGATGAAATTTTGCTTTTGTTGCCCAGGCTGGAGTGCAGTGGCGTAATCTTAGCTCACTGCAACCTCCGCCTCCCGGCCTCAGTGATTCTCCTGCCTCAGCCTCCCGAGTAGCTGGGATTATAGGCGCAGTTCACCACTCTGGCTAATTTTTGTATTTTTAGTAGAGATGGGGTTTCACTCTGTTGGCCAGGCTAGTCTTGAACTCCTGGCCTCAGGTGATCCACCCACCTCAGCCTCCCAAAGTGCTGGGATTATAGGCGTGAATTATAGGAATTATAGGTGAGATGATAATATCTACTTACAGTGTTGGGTGAGGATGAAATAATTGCAATTACTTTTAAATGGCAAAAACCACAATTATTTTTGCACCAACCTAATATTTAATACATTTAGTACAGTGCCATTCACTTAGTGCATATTTAATAACTGATAGATTAAAAAACAGTGAAGCAGCTGGGTGCATTGGCTCACGCCTGTAATCCCAGCACTTTGAGAGGCCGAGGCAGGCGGATCACTTGAGTCCAGGAGTTCGACACCAGCCTGAGCAACATGGTGAAACCCCGTCTCTACCAAAAACACAAAAATTAGCCGGGTGTGTTGGTGGGCGCCTGTAATCCCAGCTACTTGGGAGGCTGAGGCAGGAGAATCCCTTGAACCTGGGAGGCGGAGGTTGCAGTGAGCCAAGATGGCTCCACTGG
Source organism: Sapajus apella (assembly GCF_009761245.1). Classification (NCBI taxonomy): domain Eukaryota; kingdom Metazoa; phylum Chordata; class Mammalia; order Primates; family Cebidae; genus Sapajus; species Sapajus apella. The sequence goes on along the minus strand of NW_022437011.1, from coordinate 8,986,000 downwards.
ACTCCAGCCTGGGCAACAGAGTGATACCCTGTCTCAAAAAACAAAAAACAGTGAAGCATTTCTCTTGGGAAATTAAACCGTTTTAAATTTCTGTGGTTAGATAACTTTTTTGAAAAGTCAGTTTGCATCTTGGAATTAGTTACCGATTTTCCTCAATAATTTCTTTTTTTTTTTTTCCCCTTGGGAAAGACTAAATCCCTCAATAATTTCTTAAGGAGCACATCACTTTGCTGTCTGACACCCTTTGATGGCTCACCATCATACTTAGAATCAACTCCAAACTCCTTACCCTGGTTATAAGGCATTTCATATACTGATCCCTACCTGCCTGCTTTGGCAGCTTCATCTCCTAACCTCCCCATTCCCTTCTGCTTGCCTCTGTATTCTGGACACAGTAACTTTCTTTTTGCTATTTTTTTTTTTTTTGTCGGGGGATGGAGTCTTACTCTGTCACCAGGCTGGAATGCAATGGCATGATCTTGTTTCACTGTAGCCTCCACCTCCTGGGTTCCAGTGGTTCGCCTGCCTCAGCCTTCTGAGTAGCTGGGATTACAGGCACGCATCACCACACCCAGCTAATTTTTGTATTTTTAGTAGAGATGGGGGTTTCACCATGTTGGCCAGTCTATCTCTTGACCTTGTGGTCCACCTGCCTCGGCCTCCCAAAGTGTTGGTATTACAGGGGTGAGCCACCACGCCTGGCCTCTTTCTGCTTCTTAAACAGAGGGCCTTTGCTCCACCCATACCTTTGCCTAGAATATTCTTTTCTCATTCTTCATTAGATTAGTTCTTTGTCATTCTCATCTCAGTTCTGTTATTACTTACAAGAAAGACTCTTCCTTTTATCTGGTATAAAGTGACTACTTAAGTTACCATAACTTAACCACTTGATATTTTTCTTGCTTTTCTGCTTCTTGCTGAGTCTGTTTTCCCTCCACTATTTCATGAGAGTAGGGATGATATCTGTCACATTCACAGGCCTAGGAACAGTACCTGGCATATAGCAGATGACCAAACAACATTTGTTGAATGACTGAGCTGTGAAGGAGAATGTGTTCTTTTATTACTCAGAACCTGGGTACACAGGTGTTCACATTCGTACTGCTTTGTCCTTAAATAAAGGTAATCAAGATGATTTTATTTCTTGGTCATTAACTTTTGTACTCCCCCGCTCCCATTAATTGGAACAGTCTGTGGAGAGGCTATTTTTCCGTTACTTCATTTTATATAACTTTTTCTTCCTGGCATTTTGTTATTGGAAAGGGGAGTTTGTGGTTGCTAGGCGTTGAGCATTGATTTTTAGGATTTCTGTTATAAGGAAACAAGCTTTAGTGAATTTGTTTGGAATAAAACAAACACAAAAGCTCACCAGGATACAGCAAATTTATCTCACTCTGATTTTCTACTGACATTTTTTTGCAGTACTCCCTGAGTTCTTAGATAAGGTCATTAGACAGGAGTTTACAATGGCCAGAGAGAAACAAATTAGCAGAATGTGAGTTGGTAGCAGGGTGAGACATGGAAAGGTCAGAGGGGATAGTGCTGCTCTTTCTGGTAGTGGCCTGGTTTTTCATGGCAAATATTGGCCATGGGAGTGAGACCCTGGACCAATGTAACTGTTCTCCTTTCATAGGGCCAGTAAATTTGGGAGCTGTAGAGACTGTAGGGGGGCTGCTCAGTGCTAGTGTGCCCACCTGGTAAGGCCTAGGCAATCCTACTTTTTGTTTTTTTGGTTTTTTTTTTTTTTTTTTTTTTTTTTTTTAGACAGAGTCTTACTCTGTCGCCCAGGCTGGAGTGCAGTGGCGTGATCTTGGCTCACTGCAACGACCACCTCCCAGCCTCAGGTGACCTCCCACCTCAGCCTCCCAAGTAGCTGGGACTATAGGCGCATGCCACCATGCCCAGCTAATTTTTGTGTTTTTAACAGAGTCAGGGTTTTGCCATGTTGCCCAGTCTGGTCTTAAACTCCTGGACTCAGTCTGCCTGCCTGAGCCTCCAAAGTGCTAGGATTACTTGCGTGAGCCACTGCACCTGGCTGGCAATCCTAATTATTTGCTTTTCTAGGGAAGTGCTCCAAGCTCCTTGGAGTAAGGAAGATGTGGGACTCCAGTCACTTTTGCAAATATTTGAGTCCCTTCCTTTTTTTTCTTCTCCTTTTTTATTTTTTTCCTTTTTTTCTGGGCCATTTTACCATCCACTGAGCCCAAAATATTTGAGTCCTAAATGTTATTGGTGCTCAAAGACCTGGTTCTTAAGAGAATAAAATTCAAGGGGTGGATATGAGAGAGTGTCTACCACAGGGTTAGCCACCAGAGGTTCACTGGCTTTCCTAAAAACAGTTCTGTGTGTGTTGAGAACTGTAGCCTTGCAGGTACTGGTCTCTACTCATGTCTAGGGCCCCTTTCTCCCACCTGAAGCTGCCTTCCCCTTTTCCTTTTCTCAAAGCACATGCTTACCTTAACCTGACTTGGATATTGTTGACTCTTCCCTATAAGCCTCTCAGATGAAGGCTATTGGACAGCCTGCTTGTTAGCTTTCTCCTTTGTTCATTTCCCTTATTTAAAGGACTTGGCCTTGTGGCTAAGGGTATTTGTTTACTCTTGTTACTACTCTTAAAAGCTAGTGTCTTAACTTTGTTTAGTTACTGAGTATCCTCTATCCTTCTGGAATAGTCTTTATGTTTAAACTTACGTAGAAGTTCACTTTTAGTGAAGCTCTTGCTCCTGTTTTTTTTTTTTTTTTTTGGAGACGGAGTTTCCCTCTGTCACCCAGGCTGGAGTGCTATGGTGTGATTTTTGGCTCACTGCAACCTCCACCTCCTTGATTCAAGCAATTCTCCTGCCTCAGCCTCCCAAATAGCTAGGAATACAGGCACGTGCTACCACGCCCAGCTAATTTTTTTGCATTTTTAGTAGAGATGGGGTTTCACCATGTTGGTCAGGCTGGTCTCGAACTCCTGACCTCAAATGGTCCGCCTGCCTCGGCCTCCCAGAGTGCTGGGATTACAGGCATGAGCTATCACACCCGAACTCACTCCATTTTTTATGCAAGAAATTCAACTATAAGCCAGCAAAACAGGCATTTGAAGGTTCTTGTAGTTACCAGAAGGCAGCTTTTTGGCAGAACAGCTTTTTGGTAGAGTGGCGCTCTCAAGCAACTTTTTCTGGGCTCAAAAATCATTATTAAAGTTCTTCTCAATTTTTTTGCTGCCCCTCTTCAGTCTTTGTGCTGATGATCCTCATTCCTTTAATCTTTTTTCACTTGCTCCGTTTCTTGACCCCTGTGTTGTTTCTGGAGTTTTTGAAAGGAGTGTTTTCTTTCAGAAATGTTCACAGTTGTCTTCTGGCTATCGTTGGAGGTAATATGTTAGGCTCCATCTCTTGTACTTCTCCAGGCTATAACTTGTGTGTGTGTGTGTGTGTGTGTGTGTGTGTGTGTGATTGTGGAAATATGATTGGGATGGGTAAAATGCACCATTACAGTCTCCCACCTCATTGTGACTGTCATTCTTGATTCTGTGTCATGTAAAGGTACCTCAGCCAGGGTCCGCAAACTTGAGATGCTCCTGACTTTCAGGGATGGTAACAGCCTGCGCTTCTTTGATGCCTAATGAGGCTACCTTTAAAATAAATTTTTTTTTAGGTTGAGGTTTTTTATTTTATTTTATTTTTTTAGAAAGTAAACATACTTGCATTTCTTTTTATTTTGACTTGCATTGATTTTGTCTTCTTTCTTAAACCCCGGGTAAGAACTTCAAAATCAGTTGCCAACCTTTTGTGTTCACAATAATTTAATGGATCAGCCCCTGTATTCTTCACCTGTGCATCTGATGGAATAATATACCACTGTGGTGGAAACAGCTTCCAAATATCTCTGTTCTCCTACACATGCACACACACACAAGCACAACTGTGTTATAAAGAATAGGCACTTCTCTAAGAGGAACTAGTCCTGCTTTATGCAAATTACCTCCATTGCAGCAGAATTCGGGAAACTTTGAAAGAGGTACAATTAGTGGTCCCCCCCAACCCCCAAGAGGCCTCAAAGCTCTTAAAATAAACCTTTAAAAATCTGGTACTCAAAGCTTCAGCTCTGAAAGTAGACAAATTGCAAACCTGGTGCAATAAGACTCTTCTCTCCTCTGATCTTTTTCCGTTTTCTCTCAATTTATTTTAACATCCCCTTTCATGGTCTTACCTTTCAGAAACTTGATTCATTCCTTCCTTGCCAGCTCCTGGCAGGAGAAGCAGCAGGGCTTCTGGCCCTAATTTACCGTTTACATTTCTTCTCCATCCCTTCTCTTTGCTGCCCCAGTTCTTTACTTCCTCATATCCTGCTGGCCTTTCTTCCATCAGAAAGGACAGTGTCATGTTGCTTTGGAATTTGGTGGCATCAGTATTAGCCTAGTGATTTGGGTAGAATTTGGGAAACTGTTTTGCACATATGCTGCTAAATGAGGAGATGCAGGCTTTTTTTTCTCTTTTAGTACCATCTTTCTTTCTCCTTGTACCCTGTAGCCTCCATTAGCCTGGTTGCCAAGGGAAATGGGAAATTCTTTACCATGATTAATTCTGAAGTATTATCCTATAAAGTTACAAAATAGCATTTCAGAACAAGATGTCAGGGAGTCTCCCTGCAGTTCCCATGGAACAAGTTGACCTTTCAGTTACATTTTTTCAACATCTTTAGGGGCCCATTTGGAGAGAGCTAAAGCAATAATTAGGACTCAGCAAAGAAAACTAATTTGGAGCCAGAATATTTTAAGAAGCTTGGCGTGGTGGCTCATGCCTGTAATCCCAGCACTTTGGGAGGCTGAGGCGGGTGGATCACGAGGTCAGGAGATTGAGACCATCCTGGCTAACACGGTGAAACCCCATCTCTACTAAAAATACAGAAAATAAGCCAGGTGTGGTGGCACGTGCCTGTAGTCCCAGCTACTCAGAAGGCTGAGGCAAGAGAATCACTTGAACCTGGGAGGTGGAAGTTGCAGCGAGCCGAGATCGCCCCACTGCACTCCAGCCTGCATGACAGCGAGAATCTGTCTCAAAAAATTGGAACCTGCTGATACATAATAAATAGGAGCTGGAGCTTTGTTCTTTTTTTTAAAAAAATTATTTTACATTTTTTTTTCTCATCTGCCATTAACTGAGAGAGCTTTGTACTCTTCTTATTCCTTTTTTCTTTTTACATTATTTTTAAATTTTCTCCCCCACACTTCGGGACTCTTCATTATTTCCCTCATGGTGGAATGAATGAGGATCTTGCTGGTGACAGCCTCCTGAGATCAGGCAAGTGGAGGGAGCAGCGGTGGGCTCCCTTCAGGTACTGCTAAATCTGAGGAGTTTGGCTCATCTGTCTAGATCCATTTGCCTCCCCCAAGGATTCTTAGGGACTAACTGCATTTTCAAGATGACTCTTTCTGAGGATGCAGGAATGGAAGACATTTTCTAGACAGAGTTCTAAGAACATTTTTGTGAGTCTGAGCACTTCAGAGGCTCACCCAAAGTTGTGTTAACTTGTCTCCTTTACGTCTTCTCTAGCTGACACTAGTAACCTTCCCTGATTCATTTGGTGTCATTTGGAGGCAGGCAGTTTGATATTGTAGTTAAGATCTTGGGCTTTGGAGTCAGACCTGCTTTCTAATTCTGGCTCTGCCATTGATTAGCTCTGTGACCTTGGGAAGGTGGCTTAACCTCTTTGATCTCAGCTACCTTATTTGTAATAGGGGGATAATGATGGTTCCTATGACGTAGGATTATTGTGAACCCAGTGTCTCGTGAGTAACTTTCTAAATGTTAGCTATAATTGTTTTGGGATACTGATGAAAAATCAGATTGAACCTTCTTGACAGGGGAAAAGAAGGCAGAGAGTTGCCAGAAGCACCTTGAAGAATTGAAGGAAGACATAGGGTTGAGGGAGAGGAAAAGCGTTTAGCAAAAAGAAAAGTAGACCTCTGCATACTTTAATGATTTAACTGTTGTTGCACACTACATTAATAAATTCCAAGTGTCCCCTTTGTTATTCCACCAAACCGATTTTTCTCCCAGGAACCCCAAATTGGTTCTACTGGCTCCTCTGCAAAGATCTCGTAGCCACAGCAGCTACAGTGTCCTCTGTTACCAGGACATCATTATTTTTACAAAACATACTGCTGTGTTTCTCCACCTGTGTTTTGAAGTGTCATATATAATTAAAGCTGAACCACACTTGTCGGAATAGGTTCAAAAAGTGCATTTTGGGTTGCTTTACCTTTGTCCTGACAATGTGTTTATTAGCTTCCTTGTTAATTCCAGAATTGGTTAACCTGAGGCACCTGTGGGCCAGCCTGCTCACACCAACACTCACCCTGAAAACTTCAAGAGAGGGAGGGACTCAGGTGGCTCACTCCATCTCTCAGTGTTTCTGGGAAGTCAAAGTGGTGAATAGCAGTCCTTCTCTGGGGGCAGAGAGGAAACTGAGTTACTTGTGGTCTGATTCTTCCAAACATGTCTCTGTGGGAAAGAAGAAATTGTGGGCAGAGCAACAGAGGTTGGAGCTTCTCAGTGATTGAAAAAACAAGTCCAAACAAAAAATTAGAAGAAAATCTTTGTTAGATAGTTTGATTTACTTTCTCATGCAGATGGTAGATTCTGGTCTGTTTCTCTCTACACCTGATAATAATAATAATAACACTAAGATGATAATTCAGTCTCCAGTAAGCTTTTGCTGTGATCTTGGTAGGAGAAAGGAGAGGCTTGTCGGAAGGCTCTGCAACTGAGGAGCTGTCAGTGCTGATTGCTTCAATTCTTGAAAGGGTCACCTGTCAGAGAGTGGAGGCTGTGTACAGAAAAGGAGAAAGGCACAGGGCTCGAGAGTGCTGGCCTGGAGTCACAGGACCCAGGTTCAGAGTCTGGCTTTGCCGTTACTAGCTGGGTGTATTAGTTTCCCTTGGCTACTGTAACAAATTAATACAAACTTAGTGGCGTAAAATGAGATTTGTTCTCATGGTTTTGGAGGCCCGAAGTCTGAAATCAGTATCACTGGGTATTGTCAGGGCTGTGCTCCCTCTATATCCTATAGGGCAAAATCTGTTCTTCCTTGCTGCTTCTAGCTTCTGGTAGCTAACAGCATTCCTTGGCTTGTGGCCATATTACTCCAGTCTTCAAGTCTAATGTCTACAAATCTCTGTCAGCTTCTTTTCTGTGTCTGCGTCAAATCTCCCTCAGCCTCTTTCCTATAAAGATACTTGTGATTTCGGGCCTATGCCGATAATCCAGGATAACCATTTTAAACTCCTTAATGTAATAACATCTGCAAAGATCTTTTATTCTCTTATTCCCTCCATCCCTCCTTTGGCCAGGAACCCCTGGGTTCAGGGGATCCTTCTGCCCCAGCCTTTCAAGTAGCTGGGATTACAGGCATGAGCCACCACACCTGGCTTCTTTTTAAAAAATAAGGTAACTAATTCAAGAAGGAGATGTTAAGAAAAAAAAAAGGTAACATTTATAGGTTCTAGGGATTAGGACCTGATATCTTGGTGTGTTATTTTTCTGCCTACTGTACTGGGTGACCTTGGACAAGTGATTTTCACCAATATGAACTTATTTTCTTATCTGTAAAATAAAAATGTTTATCATATATTCTGTACTGAATTGCCATTAAATTTAAATGAAATCTTGCTTGCTAAACACCTGGTAATGTGTCAGGTATGTAGTTGATGCCTGGTATCCAGAAAGCATTGTTGCTATGTATACATGTATGTATTGTATGTATTTTATATTACTATTATTATTTAGTTTTGTTTTTTTTTTTTTTTAAGAAAGGGAGAGGATAGTTCCTTAAGAGTTTATTTGACCTTGCAAGAGTTCAAGACCAGCCAGGCCAACATGGGGAAACCCCATCTCTACTAACAATACAAAAACTATCCAGGCGTGGTGGCACGCGCCTGTAATCCCAGCTACTTGGGAGGCTGAGGTGGGAGAATTGCTTGAACCTGGGGGGTGAGCCGAGATCACGCCACTGTACTACAGCCTGGGTGATAGAGCAAGACTCTGTCTAAAACAAACAAAAAATAATTTATTTGACCTGGGACGGTTCCCCCTCAGGCCCGCCTCGGCCTCCTGTGCCCTGGGGTCTTTGGCTGTCACCCACATGGTGAATAGGTATCCCCAAGGGCAACTTCTTACCCAGTCTTCTGTTTTCTTTTATCAGTGCATGGGCTTGTCTTTGGGGGAACAGGTCTCTCCCTTTAGGGGGTATGAACAACTGAATGCTTGTTGTTTCCCAAAATTCACATGTTGAAGTCCTAACCCCAAGTGTGGCTGTATTTGGTGTAAAGAAGTTACTTAAGGTTAAATGAAGTCATCAGGGTTGGGCCGTGATCCCATAGGATTAGTGTCTCCATAGAGATTAAAGAGAGCGCTTGCTCTCACTCACACGTGTGTGTGCTCGTGCACTCTCTCTCTCTCTTTCTCCCCTCTCTTTCTCACCTCTTTCTCTCTGTCTCTCTCTCCTCTCCTCTCTTTCTGTCTCTCTCTCCTCCCTCCCTCTCTCTCTCTCTCTCTCTCTCTCTCTCTCTGTGTGTGTGTGTGTGTGTGTGTGTGTGTGCGTGTGTGTGTGTACACTGAGGAAAGGCTATGTGAGGACATTGCAAGAGGGCAGCCATCTGCAAGCCAAGTTGAGAGCCGTCAGCTGGAACCTTGATCTTTGATTTCTGGCCTTCAGAATTGTGAGAACATTTTCCGTTGTTGAAGCCACCAGTCTATGGTATTTTGTTAGAGCAGCGAAGCAGGCTAATACAGTGGGGTATAACCTGGCTCAGACTCACTTGTGCCCAGACATCTAAGAATAGGCTTGAACTCTGATATTATTCCTAATTTTTTTCCTTTCAAAAAATGGAATGAAATTTGAATTTTATTTTATTCAAAATAGTTTGTGTTCCTGCTTTCCCATGGATAATTGTAACCCCATAATGAAGGATAGAAGAATATTATTTTTACAGTGGTATTTAGTGTCTGTTAGCTATTAGCCAAAAGGTGCGTGTCCCCAGTGAGGTACTGTAAATACATTTTATCTGTTCTATTACCTGCTGTTTCACAAACACATCCCTGAAGCATTTTAACCTTGTTTTTCATACTTGTCTTCAGGTGAAGAATTGTTCTGATTTGCAACTTTGGGGGATAATTACTATGTTCATTAGTTTCTGTTCTTTTCTTCCCCTCTATTTATTTCTGGTTCCTTGAGAAAAATTTCCCCTAAATCTACACTAACAGAAGACAAGTCACTTGATTAAAAAGGTGTTTTACAACAGTGGTTTCTCTGGCTCACTTGGCATGGTGATGGGAGGGCTGTGCCAGCATCTCCTTAGCTGAAAGTAAAGGTCTCCCTGGTCTAGGCTTAGATGAATCAGAGGCTTTCGGGGTGGAGGTTCTGACCTCAGCTATTTTGGCAAATGTGTTTTACATTGGGGTATTCCTGGGCGAGGGACAGGAGAGGCTCACCTGGTTTCCTTCTTATCAGCGATTCAATCATAAACATTAATCAAACATGTTTTAGGTATAAGATGTGTGCACAGTATTGTGGTAGACATGGTTCTTGGCTCAGGGGTGCTTAGCACGTACTGATTAAATGAGTGCATGGCTGGATAGAGTGGCGTTGGCGTTCAGAGAGACTGAAAGGGCAGGCCAGAGGGTCACTGCCTGGGCATTAGTGAATAAGGGGCACCATAACCTCCCTGGAAATGTGACAGAATTGGTAACATTTTCTGAAGGCTGTGATGCCTTAGCACTTGGATCTACAATAGGAAGCAGTAGAGGAGGAAAACTTTGATGATGGTTTATTTTGCCGTTTTTTTAACTGACAGTTTGGCCTCATTAGTCCCTTTTTTATTATTGACAGAGACTGTTAAGTACATTTTGTGTAAATGCAGATGTCTTATAAATGCCAAGTGATCATCCAAGACAGTTGAGAGAGGAGATGGAGAAATAATAGTTTGGACAAATTGGCTCAGGGTAAGAAAAGAGGTAGGGATGTATGTGAGATGCTTGAGAAAAGAACTGAAGAAGGTGAGAAAGGAGAAGCCAGAAAGAATTTGAATTAATCTGGAACAGAATGGGAGCCCAGATTGGAGAAGTCTGGTCTGGGCTGGACCCTCCTGGGAAAGAGCACTAGAAGGATTTCTGTCTGTGAGAATGAGGAAAGACAGCATGCAGTTAGCTTGGGGTACTATGGAAAGAGGAGCACTGGGAAAATGGTTTAATAACACCTACATTCTGTGTATTTCACTGTTATGACACTTGCCATACTATGTGGTGATTATTTGTTTATATGCCCCTTTTAGAAGGCAGGAGAGGGAGCATAGTCACCTCTGTATCTCAGCTACTTAACACTCTATCCATCACATAGCAAATGCTACCACAGATGGCTGACGAACATGCTCAAGGTCAAGGCCTGGGTGAGCCATCCACTAAGGACTGTGAAATGTGAGGGGTTCATGGAGGTGAGTGGGTGTTGTGGTGGCAAGCGTGTAACTGGCTTAGGGGGTGAACCAGGATAGAGTTGAGAAGTGAGTCTAACACAGACTCTAAGTCATCTCTTAATAATTTATTTTAATGGCCAGGCGCAGTGGCTCATGGCTGTAATCCAAGCACTTCGAGAGGCTGAGGCGGGCAGATCGTGAGGTCAAGAGATAGAGACCATTTTGGCCAACATAGTGAAACCCCGTCTTTACTAAAAATACAAAAATTAGCTGGGCGTGGTGGCATGCGCCTGTAGTTCCAGCTACTGGGGAGGCTGAGGCAGGAGAATTACTTGAACCCGGGAGGTAGAGATTGCAGTGAGTTGAGATTGTGCCACTGACTTCCAGTCTGGCGACGGCAAGACTATCTAAAAAAAAAAAAAAAAAATTAAGCATCTCTTTTGTCTCAAGTGTTGAGCTAGTTAGGCAGAATGAACATGGTTTCTGTCCTTGTGATGCTTAAGGTCTGGAAGGGCAGAAGGACAACTATATAAGACAGTATAATAGTGCTATGATCAGGGAAGTACAGGTGCCCTGGCAGCACTGAATTTGCTCTAGTGGGGAGGGTTGGGGAAAGCCTCAAAAGGGAAGTGTCTTTTAAGCTGTAGCCTTTAGGATGAGTAGGAATTTGTCAGATAAAGAGGAGGGGAAATGGCATTCCAAGCAGAGGGAATGACATGTGCAAAAGCCTGGAGGTGGGAGATGAGATGTCTTCAGTACTGGAAGAAGTGTTGTGTAAGACCAACTCTAGACAGAGGAAAGAGATGAAGCTGCTGATGTAGATCCAGGCTGGATGGTGGAGGTTTGGGAATATGGAATTTGGCCTTTATTCTGAGGGTCATGGAAAACCATTGAATGGTTTCAAGCAGGGGATATAGGGTCAAATTCATGCTCTGACTATAGAATAATTCCTCTACGTTCTTTTTTTTTTTTTTTTTGAGACGTCGTCTGACTCTGTTGCCCAGGCTGGAGTGCAGTGGCATGATCTTGGCTCACTGCAACCTCCACTGCCTGGGTTCAAGGGATTCTCCTGCCTCAGCCTCCCGAGTAGCTGGGATTACAGGTGCCCACCACCATGTCCAGCTAATTTTTGTATTTTTAGTAGAGAACGTGTTTCACCATGTTGGCCAGACTAGTCTTGAACTCCTGACCTCAGGCGATCTGCCCACCTCAGCCTCCTAAAGTCCTGGGATTATAGGCATGAGCCACCATTCCTGGCCAATCTCTCTATATTCTAAATAAACATTTAATCAAGACATATACTTGTAATTTGCTGATCTTTTACCCCAGGATACTTTGGCATTGCAGTAAAGCCTGACCCTTTGCTCCAAATCACTATCTGAGCATAGGAGACTGAAGAATTGTGGCGAGTGTGGCCTGCAGCAGGCCTGAGTCCCTGGTGTTTGGTCGTAGACCCATGGCCCAAGGCAGCATTGCTGAGCCTGTGGTATTCAGGGCTGCTGCCCCCACCTCTGCTGTGGCTCTGCCTGCTCTCACCTCAGAGCCTCTTTGTAGCAGCTTAAAATTCCTCAGCCACTATACTTCCTCTGCTCCATGCTCTCTACAAATTGAAATTTTTTATGACAATATTATATCAATGGGAAAAGTTTTGAAAAGTAGGATTGAGAAATAAAGACTTCTTTGCCTTTTCTCCCTGCAAGGCAATTTGAAAAATATAGAAATTCTAAGTTATATGTTAAATATCCTTGGGGTTTCCTTTCCTTCTCTTCTGAAAGTTTTTTTTCCATTAGCCAAAAATCCGACAGAAATGCCTGTGGGAAGATAATTCTTTTTGGCTGGAGCTTATGCTCCACGTTGTGAGCTTTTTAATTTTCTTTCGTTGGTGGTGGGTTGGGACCCAACTATGCACTCGCTGGAGCTCATCACAGTCCTGTTGCTGGGCAAGTTCTCTCTGTGAATCTGTGTTTTCCCCTTGTACCTACCTAATGAAAGCCAAATTAGATAAATTTTTAACCAAGGAGATGAATAGCGAGTTTTTCCTTAGAAAAGAAACCACAAGGCCCCACAGTACTGGATACAATCAAATGTGAAGTTTTTGTTTGCAATGTGTGCTGTTTGGCATGGCTTTAAGGTCAGAAAAATAGGAGGTGCTGTTGAAGTAGCATTTGGAAAAACGCCATTCCAGAGAGATGAAGGAGTGTTTTTCTCCCCATCTTCCTTCTCTTTCACAGTTGGTGCATGCCTGTGTGTTCCCAGCACCTTGCACTAGTACACAGTAGGTGCTTGGAGATAACTAAAGGATAGTTTTGAGTAGGGTCGTCGTCTTCTCTTGTTGCCCCCTTCCTCTGTCCTTAGTCTATTTCCTCATTTCTTCATTCATTTGTTCATTCATTCAAAATATGTTTATTCCTTCTAGGCTGGTGTGGGGGCCAATGGGAATGGGGTAAAAGGAAGATTTTCATTGAGTTGAGGCTGGGAGGCATGGTCAGATCTCTCTTCCTTCAATACCTATTTTGTCCTTTATTTTGGAAAATAGATGTCCAAGGTATCAATAGCAACATCCTCCTCCTGAAAATTGTTGCCTTCTACCTGCTTTCACCAAATGGTTTTCCTTATGGCAAGGGAGAGTGGCAGAGGGACTAGGGGTGAAGCGTCTTCAACTCTGGGGCTGTGTAATGTCTCCATGTGCTGTGAGGGGTGGGGCTGTGGGGAGCCAAGCTTGCCTTGCTTGGGATATAATTCCCATAATTGAATGCCTGGCTTTGGGCTGGGATCCCAAAGTGTTGGCATTTCCAGAGTACTCATGCCTGCACCAAACCTTCCCCGCAGCCCACGTTCTAGCTTGTTTCTGCTATTGAATAGGCCTCCTGAGTGAGTGCCTCCCTTCATCCCAAGAAGAAAGTGGCATTTATTGAGAGCCTTTAGGAGGGGCTCAGGAGACTGGTATTCCAGAAACCCTGAGTTGAGCAAATGAGAGATTCATCAAAGCTACGTGCCTTTGGCTTCCTCATTGTGCTACTTGGCTTGGGTCTGGCTTTGTTGACAGCTTGCAAGGGTTGCTCTCACTTGAGAAGCCGGGAGTGGCTATAGCAATTTGGGCATGATAACAGGAGCATAGGGGAAGGGACATAGATAAAATTGGCAGTAGTTGATGATGGCTGGGCAGGGGATAGAGAGAAGGTGGGGAAGGGAGAGAAGGGACTGAGAGCTCTTCGGTTTCTGGCTTATATAGTAGAGCTAGGCAGTCCTAGAGGAGGATGAGATGTGTGGGGGGATGAGCAGGAGCTCAACTTTGGACTTGTTAAGTGTGAAACGTACAAGAGGCAAGTACGTATCCTTCAGAAGAGGTGGCAGGAAGACTACCTAAAATCTCAGGCTGCTTTTCTGTTGAAGTTATCTGCTGGGGTTTATACCACTATGGGTAGATAATACAGTCCAACACCAAATTCTGTTTACTGGCTCCTTCTATTAAGCAAAATAGAAGTTGGGAGTTTGCAAGAGCTAACAAACCACTGAGTTGCCAGGCAATGGAATGAATTCACAATCAGAGGTCACAAACTATTGTGACCCTCTTTTTTTTTTTTAAATTTATTTACTTTAGGTGCATACTATATCTGGCATTTCTCCCCATGTTATCCCTCCCCACCCCCCCTCCTTCCCCACCCCCCACTTTCTCTCCCTACCCCCCTCAACTTCCCCCAGTGTGTGATGCTCCTCTCCCTGAGTCCACGTGTTCTCGTTGTTCAACACCCACCTATGAGTGAGAACATATGGTGTTTGGCTTTCTGTTCTTGTGTTAGTTTGCTGAGAATGATGGTTTCCAGATTCATCCAAGTCCCTACAAAGGACACAAACTCGTTTTTTATGGCTGTGTAGTATTCCATGGTGTATATGTACCATATTTCCTTTGTCCAGTCTATCATTGATGGGCATTTCGATTGATTTTATGGAAGTCTAGTATTTATTTTTTTTGAGACAGAGTTTCCAGTCGACACTCAGAAACAGGTTGTTCAGTTTCCAAGTGGTTGTGTGGGTTTGTGTGTGTTTCTTGATCCTGAGTCCTAGTCTGACTGCGCTGTGGTCTGATAGACTGTTTGTTATGATTTCTGTTCTTTTGCATTTGCTGAGGAGTGATTTGCTTCCAATGATGTAGTCAATTTTAGAGTATGTGCAATGTGGTGCTGAGAAAAATGTATATTCTGTGGATTTGGGGTGGAGTGTTCTGTATATGTGTATTAGGTCCACTTGGTCCAGCTCTGTATTCAAGTCCTGGATATCCTTGTTAATTTTCTGTCTCATTGATCTGTCTAATATTGACAGTGGAGTGATGAAGTCTCCCACTATTATTGTGTGGGAGTCTAAATCTCGTTTTAGGTCGTTAAGAACTTGCTTTATGTATTTGGGTGTTCCTGTGTTGGGGGTGTATATACTTAGGATACTTAGCTCTTCCTGTTGGATTGATCCTTTTACCGTTATGTAGTGTCCTTCTTTGTGTCTTTTGATCTTTGTTGGTTTGAAGTCCATTTTATCAGAGACTAGGATTGCAACCCCTGCTTTTTTTTGTTCTCCATTTGCTTGGTAAATCTTCCTCCTTCCCTTTATTTTGAGCCTATGTGTGTGTTTGTATGTGAGATGAGTTTCCTGAATACAGCATGCTGATGGGTTCTGACTTTTTACCCAGTTTGCCAGTCTGTGTCTTTTGATTGGGGCGTTTAGGCCATTTACATTCAATGTTAATATTGTTATGTGTGGATATGATTCTGCCATTTTGTTACTGACTGGTTTTCTTTACCATTAGTTGACTCATTTTCTTCATTGCATTTTTGGTCTTTGCCAACTGGTTTGCTTTTGCAGTGACTGGTACTTGTTCCATTCCATGCTTAGTGTTTCTTTCAGGGGCTCTTGTAGGGTGGTCTGGTGGTGACAAAATCTCTCAAAAATTGCTTGTCTGTAAAGGATTTTATTTCTCCTTCACTTATGAAACTTAGTTTGGCTGGATATTGTGACCCTCTTATCCAAGTTACAGGCTTATAGCAGGCTTCCTTCTTCCTTCTCTTATCTCTCCTTCACCATGGGGAAGTTCTAAGAAGGAGAGGGATTCCAGAGATTTGCTAAGACAGTGCAGTGAGCTATGTGTTTGAAATCTATCTAACCTGTCTGGCAAAGATGTCTTGTATATCACCAAGCTACTCCCCATAAGCACTTTGCTTCGGCATATATTGTTGAAATTAATGCATGTTCCTAGTTTCACGCCTCCAGGCTTTTAAAAAAGCACTATTGCCTGTGCCTGGAATGCCTTTCTTACTGTCTTTGTTTCCATAATTCCTTTTCTTCTTTAATCTTCAAAGCTCACCATTTCTAGGATTCCTCCCTGACCCCATCTCCTGATTGAGATATCTGTTCTCTTCTGTTTCAGTCATCTGTCAGGGCTCTTTTTAAACTCAGTATTTGCTGTAATGGCCGATTTACTATCTCCATTGCCTGTGTGGAAGCTCCTGGAGGACAGGACCCCTATTTGTATCTGCAGCACCTGGCACATGTCTGGGTTGCAGCAGGTCTCAACAAATATGTGTGGAAGGATGAATAATCTTCTGGTTGGATGTGTTTGGGATGGCAACTTGATATATGGTCCCTGGTAGGCGGTATGGATTTATTCATCTTTTCATAGAGCACAAATGTTTGCTCTTTTGGTAGCTTTCCTATATGGGAGAGTGAAAAATGTTTTTGCAAAAACATATTTTTCTAGATTGGCATGGCTGTTAACTGCCCACCTGGGGTTGAAATGGCTTTGGCGTGGATGTGTAACCACAGATAGTAGGTGAGCAATGTGTCTGGCCAGCTTAGTGTTCTTTTTTTTTTTTTTTTTTTTTTTACCTGGGTACTCTTCACATTTTTGTGAGCTACAATCCCAGCATCTGGCTTCTCTGAGGCCAGGGTTTGTGCCTCGTTGTTGATGGGAGTGGTTGCCTTTCGGAGTGAGAGTCTGTGATATTAACCAAGCTTCTTCTACCCAGTGTTTTCTGCTGGCATTAGCAGGGGCTGCAGTGGCTGTTTTAAGGTGAGCTGCCACAAGAGGAATCCCTGAGCAGTGAGAGACAGGATGGAATAATTGGAAAGAATTGCCTCCTACTTTGCAGGAGGGCAAGCCCTTTAGGCAAAATAGAAGGTGTAGGAAGGGGCTGAGTGTTAGGGACAAAAAAGTACCGAGAGGTGAGCTGGTAGTTCTGTAAGGAAACTATAAAGAACTGGGGCTCTTGTAAGGGTGAGGCAAGGGATGGCCACTTAGCCTCTCTCACACCCTTATTGCTCTTAAAATGATGTTTTCTTATTCATGACCCAGTGAGATTGGGTTCAGAGCATCTGCTGCCCAAAATGTAGACTCCTAATGCTTACTGATCCTTGGCTGAATGTGCTCTGCCTGGTGGCAGTTAGTGAGACAGACTGTTTCCAGGATATGTTTACCTGGGCAGGTAGCTGGCATGTCATCTCCTTACAGCAGATCTGGTTTGGTGAGAAAGCTGGCTGGCAAGCTATCCCCATAGAGCCTACTGTGGCAGGAGAGACCTCCTGGGGTCCCTCTGGCATCCCCATCACAAGCTCACTCACTGGAACCCAGAGTCCCTTTGCAGGTTCCAGCCTAGGACACTGCTGTTGGCTGAGCTGTACCCCTGTCAGTTGCAGGCTGATGACTCCTGGCAGGCTGGGATTTGGTTGGTGGCATCTTGCAGGGCCCCTGACCCTACCTGCTGTCACAAATCCTATTGTGTTCCCCTCGTTCACATGCCTGAATGTTTCGTGATATACCACTCTTAGGGAGAACAGATACCAGATGGGAGAAGTAACTCTCTTGGGTTTATGTGTGCTTTTTTTTTTTTTTTTTAATGCACTTTAAAAAGTAAATTGTAGCCTGGTTTGGCACTTTTCCATGCTCAGAATATATTTATTTGTCATGTTCTTGCTGCCCTATAGAGACCAGCAGAGCTGTGAAGAGAAATCACCTCATTAGGAGACTCTAGACGAAAACCAGAGCTCTCCTGGCACTTCCCCAGGGATATGAGCTCCTCCCCTTCCACAGCCTGCCAAGGCCAGGGCCTGGGAAGGGCTCCCAAGGGCAGTGTGCTCTGTACCAGTGTCCAAGAATCTTAAGGAACTTAATTAAGTAACTAATAGACTAGGGGATGTTTAAAGTGTGATTTTGTTGACATTAAACACAGTTATTTAAATATCAGCTAATGAGTGCTTTTTAATATTGCTTCTTGAACCTAAGTTTGGTTACTGCAGTTGACATAGATATTTGACAGACCCAAGTTCATTGTGGAGGCGTGGGGCACAGTTGAACATGGACTTGGAGGAGGGGAAGAGAGAACACATAATTTACAGCTGCTGAAATAATTCAGCTGTTTCCCTTGCTGATTGCTCTCCTCCTCTGTACTGCTGAGGCAGTGAATTGTTAATGGGATGGGCTCTTGCTGTGCCAATCAGTGTTGGGATGAGGCCATTTTGATTGTTGGGAATAAACTCAGATTGGGAGGAACACTGAGTTTGAAGCCACGTTTCCCCTCAGCCCCAGCATAGGATCTAAGCTATGGGATGTGCCGTGATACCAGGGCTGTATCCTGTTGGTGAAGGCAGGCACTGATCTGTATAATGTTATTGATGAGGGTAAGTGGTGAGAAGAGAGTCTCAGGGTGTAGGGTTCAGCTTACAGATCTGCAGACAAACTCGGTTGTCCACAGACAGAGCAGATACCTCTTTGGAGTGGTTGGCAACCCCTTGGGAAGTCTCCCTGCCTGAAAAGACCTGCTCTGTCCTACCAGGGCAAGTGACACTAGTCAGGATTAAGGTGTTTATCTGCTCGTCTATTCATCTCTCCACTCAACCATTTATTCACCTATTTTGTTCATCAGCCATACTTTTATTGAGTGCTTGCTGTATGTTAGACCTAGCTAAGGATTAAACAGTAGATGAGGAAGGAGTCCATGTACTCAGGCAATTCATATTTATAGTACAGTTGTGGATCTTACCATAGTTGCACAGAGAATTATGGGAGTACACGGAGAATCAACAAAATATGGCAAATAAAATCCAGCAGAATATAAAAATGATTATCTGACCAAATTGAGCTTATTCCAAGAATTCAAAGTTGGTTTCATATTAGAAAATCTGTACATAAAATCAGCCATATTAATAGGTTAAAAGTAAAACTATATGATCATCTTAGTAGATGTGGAAAACACACTTGATAAAATTTAACACACATTCATGATAAAATTCTTAGCAGTTTAGGAAAAGAAGGGGATTTCTTTACCTTGACAAAGAATATCTACCAAAAACCTACAGAAAAGATCCTTTTATTCTTTCTTAAATTTTTAATTTTTATTATTTTTATTAAACAGTTTTTTTAATGGAGCCTCACCCTGTCACCCAGGCTGGAGTGCAGTGGTGCCATCATGGGTAACTGCAGCCTCCAACTCTGGAGCTCAAGTGATTCTCCCACCTCAGCCTCTTGAATAGCTGGGACCACAGGCACATGCCACCATGGCTGGCTGATTTTTTAGTTTTTTGTTAACCGTCTCACTTTGGCCTCCTAAAGTGTTGGGATTACAGGCGTGAGCCACCATGCCTGGCCTTCTTAAAGTTTCAGAAGAGGGCAATATAATGTATTCATGTATCCACTGTCCAGCTTTAACAATTCCCAACTCATGGGCAATCTTATATTGCTTTTTAATTTTTTAGTGTGATAAAATATATATAGCATAAGGCTGGGCACAGCCACTCATAGCTGTAATGGCAGCACTTTGGGAGGCCAAGATGGAGCAATCACTTGAGCCCAGAAGTTTGAGAGTGACCTGGGCAATATAGTGAGACCCCCCCATCTCTACCAAAACACACCCACCCACCCACCATACTCATATATATATGTATAGATAGATAGATACATACACTCACATACTTAGATACATATATATACACAGAGAGAACATAAAATTTGTCATTATGATGCCCCTTTTATTTTTTTATTTTTTAAGAGATAGAGGTCTCTCTGTGTTGCCCAGGCTGGCCTCAAACCCCTGGGCTTAAGCTGTCCTCCCATCACACCCAGCAATATTTGTCGTTTATGTGTCTGGCTTATTTAATTTAGAATAGGACTTTCAAGGTTCATTCATATTGTAGCATGTATCAGAACTTGATTCCTTTTTGTGGCTGAATAATATTCCATTGGAGATACACACACACACACACACACACACACACACACACACGTCTCCACACACACACACACACACACACA
This sequence comes from Sapajus apella, assembly GCF_009761245.1. Classification (NCBI taxonomy): domain Eukaryota; kingdom Metazoa; phylum Chordata; class Mammalia; order Primates; family Cebidae; genus Sapajus; species Sapajus apella. The sequence continues at coordinate 8,966,252 of NW_022437011.1, read as the reverse complement.
CACACACACACACGTCTCCACACCCACATTTTATAAAAATCCACTTATCTGTGATGGCTGTTTGAGTCATTTCCATCTTTTGGTTAATAGTAAATAATGCTGTGGTGAATGTTCATATGCACACATCTGTTTGAGTCACTGTTTTCACATCTTTTGGATATCTACTTAAGCAAAGAATTGCTGGGTCATATGGTAATTTTATGTTTAGCTTTTTTGAAGAATCATCAAACTTTTCCATAGCAGCTGCAACATTTTATATTCCCACCAGTGATGTATGAAGTTTCCAGTTTCTTCACATCCTCACCAACACTTGTTATTTTCCTTTTCTTTAATAATTATAACCGTACCTAGTAGGTGTGAAGTGGCTCTGATTGGCATTTCCCTGATGATGACTAATGATACCAAGCATCTTTTCATGTGCATCCTGGTCATTTGTACATCATTGGAGAAATGTCTAATCAAGATTATCGCCCATTTTAAAATTAGGTTGTTTGTCTTTCTTTTGTAGGAGTTACTTCTCTATTCTGGATGTTAAACCTTTATCAGATGTGTGATTTGCAAATATTTTGTTTCATTCTCTTGTCTTTTCATTCTCTTGATAGTGTCCTTTGCACAAACATTTTAAAATATTTTAATGAAACTCAATTTATTTTTCTTTTAGCACCTGTGATTTTGGTGTAATATTTAAGAAATTATTGCCAAATCCAAGGTCATGAAGGTTTTGCCTGCCCATATGTTTTCTTCTAGGAATTGTATAGTTTTACCTTTTTTTTTTTTTTTTTTTTTTTTTTTTGAGACAGAGTCTTGCTCTGTTGCCCATGCTGGGGTACAGTGGTGCAATCTCAGAACACTGCAACCTCCACCTCCTGGTTCAAATGCCTGCCACACCACAGGGTGACTACAGGCGCCTGCCACCACACCCAGCTAATTTTTGTATTTTTAGTAGAGATGGCGTTTTGCCATGTTGACCAGGCTGGTTTTGAACTTCTGACCTCAGGTGATCTGCCTGCCTCAGCCTCCCAAAGTACTGGGATTACAAGTATGAGCCTGCTGCGCCTTGCCAGTTTTAGCTTTTAAAATTTTGTTGTTGTTGTTGTTGTTGTTTTAAAAGATGGGATTTCACCATGTTGGTCAGGCTGGTCTTGAACTCCTGACCTCAGGTGATCTGCCCACCTTGGCCTCCAAAGTGCTTGGATTACAGGCGTGAGCCACCACGGCCAGCCTAAAATTTCGTTTTTTTAAAATCTCCTTTTAGTCAATAACACGTTTTTAAAAATTAGTTGACTATAGACGTGAGGGTTTAATTCTGGTCTCACAATTCTATTCCATTGGTCTATATGTTTCTCCTTACATCATTACCACACTTTTGATTACTCTAGCTTTATGGTAAGTTTTGAAATTGGACTTGTGAATTCTCCAGCTTTGTTCTTTTTTTTCCTCAACTTTGCTGTTTTTTGTTTTGTTTTTGTTTTTTTAAGAGATGGGATCTTGCTCTGTCACTCAGACTAAAATGCAATGCACTGTCATAGCCCCTTGCAGCCTCAAGTTCCTAGCCTCAAGCAATCCTCCTGTCTCAGCCTCCCAAGTAGTTGGGATTACAGGCATGAATCGCTGTGCCCATCAATTTTGTTCTGCTTCAAGATTGTTTTGGGTATTCAGTGTCCTTTGAAACTGCATGTGAATTTTAGGGTGGGTTTTTCCATTTCTGCAAAAAATGACACTGGAATTTTGAAAGGGATTGCTTTGCATCTCCATATTGCTTTGGATAATACTATCATTTTAGCAATATTAAATCTTTGAATCATGAACCTAAAATGTCTTATTTATTTATTTGTGTGTGTGTGCAGAAAAATTGGAATGGAGATCTTCTTTTCATTAGCAGTGTTTTGTAGTTTTCGGTGTAAAGTCTTTCGCCTTGTTGGTCAAATTTATTCCTAAGTGTTCTTTTTGATGCTGTTTTAAGTGGAATTGCTTTCTTAGTTTCCTTTTTGGATTATTCATCTCTGATATATAGTAATACAACTGATTTTTGAGTGTTTGTTTTATGTCCTGCAACGTTACTGAATTTATTCTTTACTGAATTTATTAGCTCTAACAGGTTTTATTTTGCTAGATTTGTAATGGTTGTCTTTTCTTGCTTTTCTTTTCTTTCTTTCTTTACTTTTTTTTTTTGGAGATGGAGTTTCGATCTTGTTGCCTAGGCTGGAGTACAATGGCACCATCTCGGCTCATTGCAACCTCTGCCTCCAGGGTTCAAGCAATTCTCCTGCCTCAGCCTCCCCAGGAGCTGAGATTACAGGCATGCACCACCACACCCAGATAATTTTGTATTTTTACAAAATGCAAAAGTAGAGATGGAGTTTCTTCATGTTGGTCAGGCTGGTCTTGAACTCCTGACTTCAGGTGATCCAACCCCTTGGCCTCCCAAAGTGCTGGGATTACAGGTGTGAGCCACTGCGCCTGGCCGATTTGTGAAGATTTTCTACATGTAAGATCATATCATTGGCCAGGTGCGGTGGCTCATGCCTATAATCCCAGCACTTTGGGAGGCTGAGGAGGGCGGATCCCCTGAGATCAGGGGTTCGAGACCAGCCTGGCCAACATGGTGAAACCCTGTCTTTACTAAAAGTACAAAAAATTAGCTGGTCATGGTGGTGTGAGCCTGTAATCCCAGCTACTTGGGAGGCTGAGGCACAAGAATCACTTGAACCTGCAAGGCAGAGGTTGCAGTGAGCCTAAATTGTACCACTGTGCTCCAACCTAGGCAACAAGAACAAAGCTCCGTCTCAAATATATATATATAGATGTATGTGTATATATATTTTCTACATATACACATACACACACATATATATATATATGTCATCTGCACATAGAATAGTTTTGCATCTTCCTTTCCAATATAGGTGCCTTTTATTCTTTTCTTGCCTAATCGACTGGCTAGAACTTTCAGTATTATGTTGAATAGAAGTGGTGAAAGTGGGTATCTTCGTCATGTTCTTGATCTTTGGGGAAAAGCTTTCAGTCTTTCACCGTTAAATATGATGCTAGCTGTGGGGTTTTCATATGTGCCTTTTATTACGTTGAGGATGTTCTCTTCTATTCCCTGTTTGTTGGGTATTTTTTTATTATGAAAGGGTATTGGATTTTTGTCAGTTGCTTTTTCTGTATCAATTGAAATGATCACGTGGTTTTTTCCTTCATTCTATTAATGTGGTGTATTACATTGATTGTTTTTCATATGTTGAGCCACTCTTATATTCCTGGGATAAATAACACTTGATCATGTTGTAGAATTCTCTCAATATGCTGCTGAATTTTGGTTTGCTAGTATTTTGTTCAGGATTTTTTGCATGTATATTCATAAGAGATTTTGGTCTGGAGTTTTCTTATAGTGTCTTTGTCTTGCTTTGGTTTTCAGGGTAATGCTGACTTCATAGAATGAATTAGGAAGTGTTTCCCTTCTCTTGAGTTTTTGTGAAGAGTTTGAGAAGGATTGGTGTACTGCTAACCTTCTTAACAGGCACCTTGCTGATCAGTAAGTGCCTGTTAAGCTCCTACCTTTTTGGAGCTCTGGCTTTGAAGTTGGGCCAGGTGAACTTTTCCATACATTTTTGTCTTTACACCTCCATCTTGGCCACCTGTCTAGGCAGCCAGCCATACTGATGATGTAGACTGGAAGCTGCCCTGGCAAACAGGGTCAAGTTGATGAGTTGGATTTTAAGACTGGCTTTTTCCATGGGTTCAGTGTTTCCTTGGGCTGATAAGTGTATGGTCTAATCTTGGGTTTGCTGAACAAAAACAAGGCCTCTGAGCCATCCAAGAGATCAGAACAAGTCGGCTGATACGGGAGTAGGTTCTGTTCTGAAAATAATGTATTTTAAAGTGTTTTCTCAGGTATTTAACATTTCATGGTGGAAAAACTCCATTGAGCACAGTTTTCAATAATTCTAAGTTCACATATGATCATAGAGGTGGCCACACATACTTCGTCCCAAGGTAGTAATTTAGAGATGTGTGCCATTAGTTTCTGCTGCTTCCATTTCCACTCAACAATTTTTTATGCACCTATTTTTAAAGATGAGGATCTCGCTGTTGCCCAGCCTGGAGTGCAGTGTGTGATCATAGCTCACTGCAGCCTTAAACTCCTGGGCTTAAGCCATCCCCCTACCTCAGCTTCCTGAGTAGCTGAGACTATAGGTGTTTCACCATGCCCTGCTAATGAAAAAAAAATTTTTTTTTTTTTGGTAGAGTCAGAGTCTCACTTTGCTGCCTGGGCTGGTCTTGTACTCATAGCTTCAAGTGATCCTCCTACCTAAGGCCTCCCAAAGTGCTAGGATTACAGGTGTGAACCACTGTGCCTGGCCAGCACCTGTTTTTATGTATTGCCACAGTCCATATTTTTACCTATTTTAATGGCAATGTTATTTTCCATTATACTCTTCCAGATGGTTCTTTTTAGATTATTGTTTTTATTAAATCAATGGGTATTTTTTGAGTGCCAGGAAAAGTGCTGGGCATTGAGGATAAAGCAGTGTGTTTCACAGACAATTGTCCCTCCTACTGTGGAGCTCCCAGTCAGATGGATTCTAGTTATAGGCCTGTGAAATAGAGCTTCACTGACACCTAAAACAGCCCTAGAGAGGATGAAGAGGTTGAACGGTCCCTAGCTCTGGTTGCTATCACTGCCTTCTAAAATGCAGGCAAAGTCTTGGCAGGACAGTATCAGTTCTGCTTGTAACTGGGCTCTCAGTAAAGCACAGGATGGGAACCCTGTGACCACGGCAGAGGTGGCTCTGAAGTGGAACTGCCGCAGCAGGGACAACTGCTGTTTCCTAGGCAATACTCTGCTTAATATTTTTAGCATGTGGTCATGACAGAACTAAATGTGGTTTCTGATCCCAAATTGGTAATAAATGTAGCCATATTTAGAGTCAGAAACAATGCATTTAAAATCCACCACTCCTTAATTGTCCTGCCAAGTGCTGAGTTTAGGTTTCTTTGTTTCTTGGCTACCTACCCAGCTTCCTACCATCCCTTGGAGAAGGTGCCCGGATTTTCTCTGGGAGTTAGGTGGGATTGTGAAAGCCGTGAGTTATGGCTCCCTGAGCTGTGTTGAGAGGCATCTGATTTTTGTGTTCTGCCCACATATGTAAATGTGTACATTTTAAAATTCATCTCTCTTTCAAGTTTTTAAGGATCTGATATTATAAATAGTCTTGGGCTCTCAAGCATGTTAAAAATAAAATGTTTCAGTTGCTGACTTACCTGGAAGACATAGTCAATACCAACATGGTAGTAGCAAGTCCTGTGCTTGGTGACCCATCCTTGTATTGATGATAAGTGTTTCTGTAAGTAAATGCTATTTTCTTGGGGCTCCCTAATCAGTTTAAGGAGCACCCTAATTATTGCCTAGCTCATTATTACAAAGTTGTAATTTGTATTCTTTTTTTTTTTTTTTTTTTTTCCTAAGACAGAGTCTTGCTCTGTTGCCCAGGCTGGAGGGCAATGGCTCAGTGTTGGCTCACTGCAACCTCTACCTCAAGCGATCCTCCTGCCTCAGCCTTCCAAGTAGCTGCGATTATAGGCACCTTTTTTTTTTTTTTTTTTTTTTTTGTAGTTTTAGTAGAGACAGGTTTTCACCATGTTGGCCAGGCTGGTCTTGAACTCCTGACCTCAGATGATCCACTTGCCTTGGCCTCCCAAAGTTCTGAGATTACAGGTGTGAGCCACTGTGTCTGGCCCCAACTAATTTTTGTATTTTTTAGTAGAGATGAGGTTTCACCACGTTGGCTACGCTGGTCTTGAACTCCTGACCTCAGGTGATCTGCCTGCCTTGGCCTCCCAAATGCTGGATTACAGGTGTGAGCCTGGCCTTTTCTTTTTAATAATTATGTTGTCTAAGACTAAGATCTGGAAGGCCACATTATCCACTGAATGTGAACAGGATATCATCCACTTGAGACAAGTGACAAAATATCTTTTATATGTTCTTTTCCATAGTATGGTTCCCAGTGTGCTCAAGGAACTGACATTAATGCTGAAATTATCTTTGTGTGGTATTTGCTTCTAGAGTGTGAATGCTGAATGCTTACAATAGAAATGGCACACAAATTTTACTTACAAGTTAGCAGATAGTTCATTTAGAGCTATAGATTGGAAATCATACCTTCTTCCCTATTTTAGCCCCATTAAAAGGCCCTGATGTTTTCTGGAAGCTTAGAGACAGCAAGGGAAAGGAAAGATGAGTTCTGATCTCTCCTCTCTCCCTGCCAAACCCCAACTGTGGTATGTGGATGATGGTGTGAAAGTCCTTCGTGTTCTTTGGGAGCAGGCTATAGAGAAAGCACATCGTGCATACTGTCAAGGAGATCCAGTTACTATTTTAAAAGGAGATGGAAGAAAGAAGCCCTTGGACCTTTACTCCCTAGATGCCAGCTGCCTCTGTCTGCAGTGGTCCCAGCAGTCTAAGTCAGCTGCATATTTGCCCTGGCTGTACCTACTCTCCCCTATTCCCCCTTAAAGGTAGGAGAATGACAGCAGGAATTTGGAGACAGGCCTGAGTCATCAGGAAGCCGGACTCTGAAGTGTCTGATGTCAGTCAGCTGGCACTGATGCAGAGCCAGCCAGCATCGCTTAAAGGTTTCAATGGAAATGTGTCTATAACCACCCAGAGTATAGTCCAGGTGTGTGGGCCGACTTGTGGCTCAGGGAAGCTAGTCTACAAGGAGGGGCTTGGTTGTCAGAACAGAAGACAGTTCTGGATGGGGGAGAAGCCCTAGCTGCTTTTGCTTATCCTGTTCTTTGCTCAGAATTTTCTCTAATAATAGTAGTGAGAACTACAAGCTTTTTGAGCTCTCATTTTGTGTCAGGCACTGTGCTATGTGCTCTATGTCATCTCATTTAATACTGACAGTCATACTACAAAATAGTCACTATCAAGTCCCCTTATAGATGAAGGGGTTGAAATTTGTAGAGGTTAAGTATCTGGCCCAAAGTCACACAGCTAGTAGGGGAGACCTGGCTTGAAATCCAGAGCCCACATTCTTTCTATTACACTGAAGTGGGATGGAAGGGAATGGAGCTTCTGGTAACCTTGGTTGTTATCAGACATGGGCTGATCACTCCCAGTACCTCAGGTAGGGTCAAGGATCAGGTACAAGGAGTAGGTCTCCTTGTCTATATCTTGCTAGAAGCTTACAGTCTAGGAGCTACTGGAAAGTACAGACCAGGACCTGAATAGTCTTCTGATTCATCTGGTCACCTGCTGGTATGCTTAGTCAAGCCCCATTCATCAAAGAAGACTCCATCTTTGTCTGCCACGTAGAAATACTTCTGTCTTGTGTATTTTCTACATGGAGGGGTGAGGTGTTAAGTTCTTGCCAGATAATTGGGTGTGTGTATACACATGGTGTGTGTGGTTGTGGTTGTGTGTGTGTGTGTGTGTGCGCGCGTGCGCATGTGCACCTGGCACTGGGCTCCATGAAGGGAAGCAGGGACGCTTTTGCCTCGTATACATCTAGGAAACTTGAATGATAGAGGAGGTTAAGGGAGCAAGTCACAAAGGAAGCCTGGCTGTAATCTGAGTTAAGGGATTTCTTCTTCCTGAATGCCTGTGCCTACTCCTTGGCTGGACTGTGCCAAGGGCATTTAGTAATCAAGCTGCCATGTGTGGTGTGCGTGCGTGTGTGTGTGGTGTGTGTTTGTGTGTGGTGCAGAAACTTGAACATGGTAGAGGTGGGTCTTTCCACAAGAGGGCCCCAGTAGGCTCATTTAAAAATTTCTGTCCTGACACAAAATGTGCCTTTTTATTTATACTGTTGCAGAACAAATAAAATGATGAGTCCAGTTCTGCGGCTGATTTCACAGACCCCTGGAGAGACAGCACAGTTGTGGAAAGAGCATGGCTTTTGGGGCTAAAGTTGCTTTGAATCCTGACTCTGCTGCTCTCTGGCTGCGTGAACTCTGGCACATTATTTAACCTCTCTGAATTTTGGTCCCCTCATGGGTAAAGTGAGCAGCATATTGGAAACACCTCAGAGGGTTGTTGTGGAGAGTAAATGAGCTTAATACTTTGGTTGCAACATGGAAAGTTCTCTGTAAGTGTTGACTATAATTATTATTTGACAGAATTAATTTTCCTCTGGGATGCCCAGAGAGTACATTTGAATACTAGAGGAAGAGGTGGCACTGGGGTATTTCTCTCTCTTTGCCATGCCGAGTACTACAGTTATATTACAGTTCCACAAAGTGTAAGGACTAAAGCTACTGGGTAGTCTGAGGCATGGCTGAGAGCCCAGAGAAGGTAGAATTGTGTCTGATGGGACTTTCTTCTTGGGAAAATTTGCCTCCTTGCCCTCTCCCTCTGCTGGAGTGACTGTGTGCGTCGTTGCCCTGAAGTTGTGTGTGTTGTGGGGTGGCTCTACACCAATCAGAGGAACTTATGTATGGCATTGAAGAATCCGTCTGTTGTACCACTGGGGGGATTTTTTTCCTCTATTCTCATTAACACGCTAGTGAAATGTTGAAAATCGCATTTAGAAATGTGGCCTCAAATCTTCAAGCTTTAGTGGACCCATTCAGCCTTTCGGAGTGGCTTACCCTTGTGCCTCTATGTCTTCATATGTGGACCCTCTTTTGAAGGGCCCTCTGACTGCCTCATTGCCAAATCCAGTGACTGATCTCCTGACATTGTTGTCTACAACTTGATTTTCTCATGATTCTCCACTCTCTTGACCTGTGTAGTTCTGCACTAATCTTGTGGCTGCTCCTTTGGTTTCCTTGCTTGCTCCCTTTTTCTAACCTGCAGCCATGAGTTGAAGACTATCCTTGGCCCACTGTCCTTTTCTCTCTAAGGTTTCTCCCTAAGACAGTCACTCTGCTCCTGTTGCTTTGATTGTCACCTCTGTGCTAATAGCACTGAAACTCTTGCCCTGCCTTAGCGCTATCTACTCCTTTGTCTTCAACAGGTATGAGGTTGCCACAGCCTTCCTGGACTCATTGATAAGTTCCATGCCTAATGGCATTGAATTCCAGTTGTTCTCTATGTAGGTATTGAGTGCCTCTATGTAGGTATTGAGTGCCTGCCATGTCTTCTGGGTCTTCAGCAGTCCAAATAAGATTGAGTCTTAAGCTTGCATTCTTCTAGCGTTCAGATTCTTTGAAAGCTGTGGCCAAGTAGGACAGATCTGGAGACGGCCAAGCTAGGCTTTTTATTCAGTCACTCTGCTTGTCATGTGATTTCTTTTTTTTTTTTTTTTTTTTGGGAGACTGACCCTCACTTTGTTGTCACCCAGACTAGAGTGCAGTGGCATGATCTTGGCTCACCGCAAGCTTCGCTTTCTAGGTTCAAGTGAGCCCCCTCCCTCAGCCTCCCAAGTAGCTGGGCTTACAGGCGTGCACCATGATGCCTGCCTAATTTTTTTGTATTTTTAGAGATGGGTTTTCACCATGTTGGCCAGGCTGGTCTCAAACTCCTGACCTTGGCCTCCCAAAGTGCTGGAATTACAGGCATGAGCCACCACGCCTGGTTGTGTCATTTGATTTCTTTTCATTGGAGGCATTATGTTTTGTCTCTGTGATTGCAGTTTTTTTTTTGTTTTTTTTTCCCCCCTAGTTTGTTTTGCTACCTTCTTGAGGATCTATATTCTTTTCTTCTGGAGTGGGAATGGACTGTAGGTCATGTTCGACCTCTGGGAGTACAGAGAAAGGGCTAGGAATGCCCCTCACTGCCCTTCCATTTCATCACATCCCACATTGCCTTCACTCCTGCTGCCTATTCCCAGCTGGGCCTGTGGAGCCCTTCTTGGCTCCCTGTGCCCTCTAGCAGGGCTAAATCTGTACTGCCACTCTTCTCCCTTGCAGGCTGCAGAGTGGATTTTAGCTTTGTGGCTCTCTGGTTAGGCAGAGGCTTGGATTCATTGTGAACCCTCTACCCTCCAACAGCCTCCTCTAATAACCTTTTTTCTTGGGTGCCTTGGGTTTGTTGAGAGCAGTCGCTCTTTGCTTGGCCAAAGGTGTGACTTCAAAACACGGGGCATATACTGTCCCCATTGTACAAATGACCACTGGTTCAGAGATGTTCCAGTATAGTCGCCTTGCCAATTAGGGGCTGGATTAGTTAGAAACCACGTTTGTTTTCCTGTTCAAAGACTTTCCATTTAATTGCTATCTACCTCTTGACTTTCTGTTTAGTATTGTCTTAGGGGGAAAAAGCCTGTTTGCCTGACTACTCCAAACTTGTTTTTCTTGTCTTTCAAATTCTTTAAAATTCTATTTCTTTTCTTAAGCCTTTGCACACTGTTCTCTCTTGTCAGGGGCGTCCTTTCAGCATCCTCTTTGCATTATTTCTTCAGCCTCATATTTGTCTGCTTAAATTAGGTAGTGCACTTCTGTTTGTGTAGAGGTGAGTGATTATATGTGTGCATATGACTTTGTGCAGCCCATAAATAGTAATGAATGTGTCTGTGGAGGAGCTCATTCTCTAACCTTCAGTTTGTAAAGCAGGTGATTGTCTTACAGCTGTTCCTGCAGCTGGCAGTTCTGCGTGCTGGTGGCTTGACTCTCTGGATGCCAATATGCTGGGCCAAGTGCTGAGTGGGCTGGGTCTTGGGGCTCAGCAGAAAACTCCCTCGGGTTTCTTCATTTTCAGCCAGGGGGTCATCCTTTAACTTGTATTTCCTACCTCCTAGGAGTAGCTACCCAACAAAAGGCTTTGGTCCTTGTTTGAGGCCTGGGTAAGCTGCAGTGTGTGTGGATCTTGCAGGAAGCAGATTTGTAGAGTGGTTGCCTGGCCTGGCCCTGATGGGCTGTAGGTCCAGGGGCAGCAGTCATCATTTCCATTCCAGTGATGGAGTGGTCCAGGCACTGTGGCTCAGGTCCATAATCCCAAGATTTTGGGAGGCCGACATGGGTGGATCAGTTAAGTCCAGCACAGACAACATGGTGAAACCACATCTCTAAAAAAATTAAAAATACATTAGTCAGGTATGGTGGCACATACCTGTAGTCTTAGATACTCGGGAGGCTGAGGTGGGAGGATTGCTTGAGCTTGGGAGGTGGAGGTTGCAGTGAGCCAAGATTGTGTCACTGCACTCCAGACTGGGCAACAGAGTGAGACCCTGTCTCAAAAAAAAAAACAACCAACCAATAAAAAAATGGAGTGATGTTTAGGTGCTAGGTGCTATACCAAGCACTTTCTATTCATTTCTTTATTTAATCCTTGCTACCAACTTTTGAAGTAGAAATTCTTAATATACTCATTTTATAGGTGAAGAAGCTGAGGCCCAGTGAAGTTGTATCCAAGATCACATAGCTAGGAAGTGGCAGAGCCGAGAATTGGCCTTAGGTCTGTCTAACTCTAAGTCCATGTGTTATACTACCCAGTGTTTTTGTTTTCTTTTGGCTCTTTGTTTAACTTTCTTCCTTATAGAATGGAAGTAGGAATTCTTGCCCTTTCACTTTCTCCAGAAGATTCGGGAAATACACGAACAGACACTGTAGGTTAATAAGATGAGCATTTTATAAGATGGAATTCTGAGGGCACCAAGGCAGGCTACTGAGTTGTCTTTTCTTGCCCAGAACACTTAGAACCTTTTCCAGTTCTTTCTGTGCTCTGGTCCTGAAATTCTTAAGCAGCTACTGTCCATGGGCCCTGCCAGGCGTGTCAAATCTGCCAGAGACCCAGCAGTCCTGCTCCCTCTCCCTTTGTTGGCTTCTTGCCATCCTCATTCCATTCTTTGGTTTTCCATTCTGGAGAAAAGACATTAAGGAGAGATGTCTTGTTTACAGAGGGCCCAGTCCCCTCCCCAAGTTTTGTCTGAATTGCATGGAAGACATGAGGCACTGAGGGAGGTGGGGGCTGAGTGGACTCCTCCCACCTGCTCCCCAAGCATCTGCTCTGGGCTGCAGTAAGCTGGCAATACAGATTGGTGAGTGCATCCAACCTCTGTTTACGCAGAGGCACAGCCTACAAATGGCCACTTTTGATAGAAAAATGGGCATCTGAAGTACCTTATTATCTCTTTTGTCCCAAAGCCCAAGGATACTTAAGGGAAGAGTTACGGGTGAAACATTGAAATAGTTTCCCCTTTCCTGGACAGAGTGATGATATTTTAAGTCAGAAGAGGGCTGTAAATATAAAGATGTAGGTCTGTCTTCCACTGAAAGCCAAGGATGATGAGAAGGATTTCTTTTTTTTTTTTTTTTTGCAGGGTATGCAGGGGCCATTGATGAGGCGATGGGTGAACCCAGAGTTTATGGGTGGCAAGTGGTTTGGGAAAGGCACTATCATCAGGCCAGGTGTGCCAAACTGTGCCTCAACAGGATGCCATGACTTTGGCTTTACTTATGCCAGGGACTGCAGCTGGCTTCTGCTGCTGCTGCCTCTGTCCCTGCTTGTGATGGTAGGCCATTCTGGCAGAGCATAGCTGTGTGCCACTTCCCTTTCTCCTTTTCCTTTCTCCTTCAGCTTTAGCATAAAGCCCAGGGCAAACTATGCCTGCCACTTCTTGAGTAAGGACCAAAACCAGGTGAGGTGGCTGCAGGCCAGGCCTTAAAAGGACAGAAAACACTGTTTTCTGTGCCTGCATGCTGCAGAGTCTTGCTCTCTGAATGCCCCGGTGAAGCCTGAGAAACTATCTCACTCCTTTCTCCCAGCCTCACCTAGGTCTCTCCTCATTCCTCCCAATCTCCCCATCCCTCTCGCACTGCCCACCTCAGCTCCATGTTCTTGTCCTCTCTCTCTCTCTCTTCTCGTTCTCTCTCCCTGTTTTGCGGAAGAATATATGGAGGCAATAACTGGGTCAGGTGTGCAGTCCATGTGGAATTATTGAGGGAAGATGAAGGATCCACTTGTGAATCCATCTCTCATCCTTAGTATTGGCAGAAAATGTTTCTGACAGTGCTAGTGTGTGTGCAGGAGATGGAGACGGCTGGGAGCCCTGTGGGAGCTGCCATTTTTCTCACCCTCCACTCCCCTTCCCACTCCAAGGAGTAGGGGAAGCTGCTGTTTATGCATCAGCTGTTCCTGACCTCTTCTTCCTCAGTCCCTTCTGGGCCTCCTCCTTCTGCTCATTTGTCTTCCTTGCCCTTGACTATTTCCTTCTCGTTTAGCTCTTCCTCCTCTTTTTCCCCAGCACCGGTTTCTTTGTTAATCCTAGGCTGTAAGAAGGGAGCGCATAACTCTGTGTGTGTGAGTGTGTGTGTGTGTGTGTGTGTGTGTGTGAGAGAGAGAGAGAGAGTGTGTGTGTGTGTGTGTGTGTGTGTGTGTGTGTGTGTGTGTATACATGAGGCTCTCGTGGAAGGGGAGGGACATCTGTGGCTTTGGGTTAATCTTTGTTTTATTGTACATTGTCCTGATAATGCTGTTTCTTTATTCTTTTTTTCTCCCACAGCCAAGGCTGCAGGTTTAAGAAAGTGTAGAGCAGCATAGGAAGCTCTAGGACTGTGCCCTCTTAGGAGCCATCTCCCTAGGCCTCCCTAGCCTTCTCCCTCCTGATGTGGCGACCCCTGCCCCTTGTTCATCCTCACCCAGCCTGGCCCCTCTCCTGTTCAAACCCAGGGATGGCCAGTCACCTGTCCAGAACCTAGTGTGGTGCTGTGAACTCACTCCCTGCCTTTCAGTGTGATTGGTATGCCAGGGAGCCAGGTTGCTGGGGGAAGCTCTCGTGGCACTTAGCCGCTCCATTTTCTCGGCAAAAAAGAGGTGGAACTGGCATAAAGCTAAGGCTTTTGCTGCTGGGTGAGTGTAGCAGCTATTTTTAGTACCCGAGCCTTTGCTTTTCCATTTGGCTGTGCTTTTTTAGCACCGTGGCGGTCCAGCAGGGCTGTTTTCCTTCATGGCTGCAGATGTCCTTAGGGAAAGTTTCTGTCTACCCCTGAGAAGATGGGCTGGGCAGAGGGGTAGTGACTTCTGAGAGTGGATTCAGGCAGGCTTTAGGTCCCACTGCAGTCATGCCACACGTCCAGTTTCTAAAGGTGAAACAGGGAGGAATGTGGCAGGAGTGGGATAGATAAAAGGTAAACACTATGCTCTTCAGAGATGCTGCTGTGTAATTAACTCACTTAAGCCTCAGTTGAGTAAACTGCCTAATGAGGTATACTGGGGCTAAGGAATAAATATTAAATCCTCTTGTAAGGGTCTGGACTAATACTGACACATCCGAATTTTCCTAAGGTTTTCTGGTTTGTTTTGCTTTTCCTTCTGCCTTTCTTTCCTAGATCATTTGCTAATTTGGATTAAGTTTTCTTGATTTCTCTTCTAGTTTAGTAGAATAGACCACAATATTTTCGCTATTCCAAATAGGAACTCTTTATCTATTAAGGAGTAACTCTTCATTTCCCCTTTTCCTCAACCTGGTAACTGCTTTTCTACTTTTTATCTGAATGAATTTGTCTAAACATTTCATATAATTAGAATCATACAATGCCTGAGCATTTGTGTCTTATTTCACTTGGCATAATGTTTTCAAGATTCCATGTTGTGGCAGGTATCAGAATTTCATTCCTTTTATGGCAGAATAATAATCTATTTTATGTATATGCCACATTTTAAAAATCCATCTTTTGATGTGCACTTGGATTGCTTCCACATTTTGACTATTGTGATTAATGCTGCAGTGAACACTGATGTACATATATCTGTTCAAATCCCTGTTTCCAATTCTTTGGGGGATATGCTTAGGAGTGGAATTGCTGGGACATATGGTAATTCCATATTTAGCTTTCTGAGGAGCCATCAAGCTATTCCCAAATGGCTGCACTGTTTTCTATCTCTACCAGCAATGTACGAGGGTTCCAGTTAATCCATGTCTTCACCAACACTTGTTATTTTACTTAAAAAAAAAAAAATTACAGCCATCCTTGTGGGTGTGAAGTGGTGTATCATTGTGGTTTTGATTTGCATTTCCCTCATGGCTAGTGATGTTGAGAACCTTTTCATGTCCCTATTGGTCATTTGTATATCTTCTTTGGAGAAATGTTTATTCAAGTCCTTTGCCTATTTTAATTTTTTTAATGCTTGCTTTTTTTCTTTTTCTTTCTTTTTTTTTTTTTAGATGAGGTTTCACCATGTTAGGCTGGTCTTGAACTCCCAACCTCAGGTGATCCTCCCGCCTTGGCCTCCAAAGTGCTTGGATTACAGACGTGAGCCACCATGCCCGACCATGCTTACTTTTTTTTAAGCAACAGAATCTTACACTGTTGCCTAGGCTATAGCACAGTGGCATTATCATAGCTCACTGAAGCCTCAAACTCCTGGGCTCAAGAGATCTTCTCATCTTGGCCTCCTGAGTAGCTGGGACTACAGGTGCACACAACCACACCTGGCTTTTTTTGAATTAAAAAAAAAATTTTTTTTTTACGAGATGAGATCTAGCTATATTGCTCAGGGTGTTCTTGAACTCATGCCTTTGCCCATTTTTAAATTGGGATGCTTGTCTTTTTATTGTTGAGATTTAGGAATTCTCTGTTCTGGTCAATACACCCTTAACAGAGACGTGATTTACAAATATTTTCTCCCATTCTGTCTTTTCACTATTTTGATAATATCCTTTGAGATGCAAAAGCTTTTTAATCTTGATGAAGCCCAATTTATTTTTCTTTTGTTGCCTATGCTTTTGGTGTCATATTTAAGAAATCTCTGCCAAATTCAAGGTCATTAAGATTACATCTATGTTTCCAAGTTTTATGTTTTAGCTCTTAAATGTAGGTTTTTGATTCATTTCTAGTTAGTTTTTATAAATGATGTAGGAGTCCAACTTCATTCTTTTACATGTGAATATCCAGTTGTCCCAGTACCATTTCTTAAAGAGGTTGTCCTTTCTCCATTGAATGGTCTTGGTACCACTTTCAAAAATTGCCCATATATGTGATTATTTCTGGACTCTCAATTTTATTCCATTGGTCGGTCTGTCCATCCTTACGCCAGTATCACTCTTTGATTACTGTAGCTTTGTAGTAAGTTTTGAAATCAGGAAGAGCGAGTCCTCTAAGTTTCTTCTTTTACTTTCTTTTTTTTGAGATGGGTACTTACTCTGACACCCAGGTTGGAGTGTAGTGGCACGATCTCAGCTCACTGCAACCTTTGCCTCCCAGGCTCAAGCAATCCTCCCACGTCAGCCTCCTGGGTAGCTGAGACTACAGGCATGCACCACCACACCCAGCAAATTTTTGTATTTTTGGTAGAGATGGTGTTTTGGTCATGTTTCCCAGGCTGGTGTTGAACTCCTGAGCTGAGGCAATCCACCCATTGGCCTCACAAAGTGCTGGGATTATAGGTGTTGAGCTACCAAACCCAGCTCTTTCTTCTTTTTTAAGATTTATTTTGGCTATTCTGGGTCTCCTGAAATTTCATATGAGTTTTAGGATATGTTTTTCCATTGGGATTTTAACAGAGATTGCTCTGAATCTGTATGTTGCTTTGGGTAGTATTGTTATTAACAGTATGAAGTCTCTAATTCATGAACATGGGATATCCTTCCATCCTTATATCCTTTTAATTTTTTTTTTTTTTTTTTTTTTTTTTGGAGAGACAGGGTCTTACTATGTTGTGCAGGTTGGTCTTGAACTTCTGGCCTCAAGTGATCCTCCCACCTTTGCCTTTCCTTGTAGTAGCTACTGGGGCTTATACTTTGATTTGTTTGACTGAAAGATATTGTGAGAGGTTTTGTGGCTTGGAGTTATTGAACTTTGCTGGCTTAGACAATATTGATGCCATCTTTCTTCAAGAAGGAGAATGGTGTATGTTTTAGAAGTGGATGGTTACAAAGCCTTATGTGGATTTGGGTCCATGTTGTTCACATGCAGATCAGTTGGTTAGTTTCCTTCTCTCCTTATCATAGTCGAGGCTACACACCGCAACCTGATAACAAGTTGTTAATGAAAAAGGAAGGGACCACGGCTGTTATAGCTTATGCAGGAGTCTTGGTTGACCGTATGGTTCTAGCCAGGGCATATCTCTTGTTGGATGGCTGGACCCACCATGGGAGATGGAGGCCTCAGAATTATCTAGAAGTGGTAGAAGACTCATTATACCTCTATGCAGGAAATGTCTGACATCTGTGAGCAAGTGGCAACATGGGAATCACAGTGCAGGGACACCAAGCACTAGTTTTTTATTGACCTTCTGTTTTCTATGCTTGCACCACAGGTCCCTGACTACGGCTCACCAGAGCCTGCCTTCATCTAGGATGGCTCTTCTGGGCAGGCTCCTTGGGCTGCTGATGGCCACCTGCCTCACCTTCTGCCTCAGTCATCAGAACCCGGTAAATGTCTTACTGCAAATGGGAGGGATCCCTGATGAGGTCTGAGAAGGCCTCCCTCTCACCAGGGGTGCTGTGGGAGTAGGGTGGGCTTTTATGTTTCTTTCTTATGCGAGTGTGGCTGGCAGTGGATCATGGAGTAGGTAGACTTCTTCCTCCCTATCCCTGTGTCTTCTGGCCTTTGTTTGAAGCTTATGGCATTATTTCCCTTTGGGAAAAAGATGATCATGATGATAAATTAATATAATCTTCCATGTACCAAACCTTGTAGTGAGTACTTTATATGTATTCTCATTTAATCCTCCCAACAACACTATGAAGTAGGCAACTACAGTTTTTATCCTCATTTTGAGAAGACTAAAACTCAGAGACATTAAGTAACTTGGCCAAAATCACACAGCCAGTCAGTTTGTGAGAGTTGTGAATGTCACAATTCTTCTCAAAAGCTGAGTGCCTGTGTGGTGGGCATCAGTTCCAAGTAAGACTTTTTCTCCCCCTCTACTCCTCTCTTCCTTGTACTTTCTCAGTTTATCTCTATCTCTATTCTCCTTCCTTTTGTCTGTAGCTCCCTGTTCTTTCTGGACCACTCTTCATTAACCTAGACCTCACTGCTCAGGGCTTCTGCCATTGCCACTGGCAGGAGGAGAATACGCAAAAAGGCCCTGAGCTTGGCCTGGTGTAGCACGCTATGGTTCCTGGCCCTGTTTCCTTGGCTTGTCCCAGCAACAGCCTGCCCTTGACTAGCTCCTAATGCCCTCCCTCTCTTCTCCCTTGAGAAGCTCTCACTGTCAGTTCTTTGACAGTTTCACACTTCCCTGGCCACCTTCCCCAACCCCCAGGGCTCCCACTAAATGTTAGATAAAGCGCTGGAAGCTCTGGAGCCGGAGGTCCTTGAAGTGCAAATGACAATTCTGATGAATTTAATAACAATCCAGCTTAGCTGTGGTTCACCTCTGGCTCATGGCAAGCTTCCACCTTGTCTCTGAAATCATTTGTTTTCTCTCTGCCTTTCTCCCCACTTTGTGGAGCAGGAGAAAACGTACAGTTAGGAGTCACGAGACCTCTTGAGTTTTTAATGCTCTCTGAGATCCTGTTGGTGCTGTTTATTTGTGTCTTCTTCAAGGACAGTGTGAATGGGTTCCCAGAGGCCCCTGAGAATGGGACTGGCTACAGCACGAGGTTGGGGCTGTCTCTGGCATGGGTTGGAGATGGAATGGCCCAGAAAAGAGCCTTGAGGGACCAGGGTTGTGTCCCCTCCCCAACTTTGTAGCTTATGAGGATGCCGTGCTCCCCATTGTGAGCTTTAGCAGATGCACAATTAACAAAGGCATGCTGATGAATTTACTTAAGGACTGAGTTAGGAAGTCCCTTTTGGATAATAGTCCAACCAAATAGATGAACTTTCAGAGCATAATTATTCTGGCCCATTTATATTAGCTCTATTGAGTCTAGTCTCAGAAAAATGTTAATACTGACTTTCATCAACAGAAGCTGCTTTTATCCTTATGTCTGTTCCTAAGCTGTATCCATTTGTCATAATCTTTCATCATGTGCTAAGCACAAGTAGGAGTTGAAGCATCTTTTCTCTCATACCATAAAAATTGCTGCCCTGATGTCATTTAAAAATCTAAATTACACAGCCAGCCACCTTCACAACAGTGAAAATGGAGTGGAGGTGGTTATGATCCTTTCTTCGGAGCCTGGAGTCCAGGTAAGTGTTCCTGATGACCTGGAATTGTCCTCCCGAAAGGCATTTGGGCAGGTTGATGCCCACCTAGGAAAAGCCAGCTGTGTGTATCACAGTATGATCTGGAGCCAGCCTTCCTCCCTGGCTCCTGCTGTGGCACTTCCCCAGGATGCCACATGTCAGGAGGCATGTAGACACTGAAGGGCTGTGGTTGCATGTTACTGGGCTTTAGAAAGGTGGTAAACAATGGGGGAAGGTACAGTAGTGGAGCCTTGTGGAAGGAGCACAGGCCCTTCGTAAGATCCCTTTGCCTCTCACTTTGGCAGTTTGACCCTTTCTGAGCATTGTTTCCTAATCTGTAAAACAGTATTGGTACCTGCCTCTTAAGGTTTTAGTGTAGATTCAATGTGATTATATATAAAGCACCTGGCACTGAAACTGGCCCGATGTGGCCAGTAAATGGTTAATACATGTCAGCTGTTAATTTTTTAGTATTGTAGTGCTGCTTCTGTGGTTTAATTTGGGCTCTGTCAGGCAGGCTTCTGTCCCAAAGTGTTGCCCTGGCAGTCTGTCTCTGTTACAGTGTCTATCAACCCACCATTAGAGATTCATTCATTCTCTTGGATCTTGTAGGCTTTGGTTTTTAAGAATCTCTTATTCGGATGCAAGTGCAAGAAAGTGTGACATGGTAAGCTGTTGTCAGCTAACGCCTTATCTAGCATTTCTTGCCAGTCACTTGAGAGAAAACTGGTATTTGGAGTGATGGTGATAGGGAGAAGAGAGTGCTCATAATCTAGCATGGAAGGGAGCCCTGAGGAGCCAGCTAGGAAGGCACCAGAGCACGGGTTTATTTCACAGCTGACCAAGGGCTGGCCTGCGTCTCTCTCTCCTGTTCAGAACACTGCCTAGGCAGAGTGAGGCTAGTTGTGCTTGTTCTTTCTCTTGGACTGTGGTTTCTTACCTGACCCATGGAAGTCTTTGCCAAGGAAGGGCATGGGCTGGTAGGTATGCTGAGTGATCTCATTGTCCCAGCATCATTCCGTCAGCTCTCAGGGCACAACTTATTAGTACATCTGACCATGAAAGAATCATAGAAGTGAGTCAAAACTTATGTATGGGCTTTGGAGCCAGGCAGGTCTGGACTTTAATCTCTGCTCTGCTTTTCTGAGCAGCATGATTTTGAAAAGCCCCATATCTGTCCTCCTGTAGGACCAATATGATGTGCTTCACCGATGAGACTTGGATGAATTGAGGCATGGAAGGCATCTTGCCCCGGTGCCTGACATATGATCAGGGCTTAATAAATGGTAGCTGCTGTTAACATTACAACCTCATCCTCTTGATGCTGCTTCTTTCAAAACCTCCTCTGGAACTCTGCTTTTGAACTCACTGTCCAGCTTGTGGTTTGTTCGTATCAGTGAACCTCTCTCAATGCTTCTGAGCCCTTCGCCTTTGAGGATAGCTAGGTGTGATTTGGGCAAAGCATCTAAAGATTGTCATAGCCAGGTCGGGTGAACAAGGTGAGCATAGATTGGCGAGTATCAATTTTGTGTCAATCACCACTAAGGGGATTGGTGTACTTTAAAATAATGACAGATTTTGTGTTTGTGTCATAAAATCTGGTTCAAAGATGATAACAAAAGGAGGTACAAAAAATATTTTGAACAGTGACAGGATTGTTGCAAGAGTCTGGCCTCCTTAGGACTCGAAGCATGTAGCTCAGCAGTTTCATTCTAACCCTCCTTCTTGAATCTACTCCATTAATCTTGTTAATGAAACCTAGAAAAAGAGGCTTTCCTAACCCTTAGTAGTTAGAATGAACATCAGCCTACCTGGGTTTTGAAGGGCTTCCTGTGCTACCTTCTTATCATCACCATCTCCCTTTCCCCTTTCTGCTTCTCTTGATGATGAGAATTTGGCTGCTTGCTTACAGCCTGCCAGGAATTATCGGGCTAATACGTAAACTGAAGTAAGGATGGAGGCGTGGCATGGTGGCTCATGCCTGTAATCCAAGCACTTTGGGATGTAGAGGAGGGAGGATTGCTTGAGTCCAGGAGTTCAAGACCAGCCTGGGAAACAGGGAGACCTTGTCTCTACTAAAAATTAAAAAAAAATAAGTTGCAAGTTGATGCTTAGATATTTTAGTTTGGCCCGTTTAGTGTTCTAAAAATAAGAACATTTCACATAGAAATCTGGCTTTCTGTTTTCAAGTTGAATGCCTGCATGACAGTGGTAGACCAGCGGAGTAGCAGCTGCTTCCCTTAGGAAGGAGGCAGGAGGGCTCCGGTTTCTATAGTCCCACCACTCCCTGTTGTTTACACCTGGTCCACTGATTTACTGGCATCCCTGCTTGGCCCCTGGGGCATTTTATTGACACACCTCCAAGGTAAATTTTATTAACCACCTTTTCATCTCTCAGTCTAGTGCTTCTAACTAGGGGTGACCCTAGTATATATAGACCTGGGTACTTAGCAGACAGGGTGGTCTTGTTCTGGAATATGAGGTGAGTACCTGCAGCAGACTCAGGTACTTTGGGCTTTCTTCAGTCTAAGGCGCCCAAAAGACACGCCTGCCTATGGGAAGGGACATTCATTCATCTGTTTGTTCAGCAGTTTCAAACTAAGCCCTGTGCTAGGCGTGGGGGCATAAGACTGACATGGTGCCTGCCCTCTGGAAACTTAGCTGTTGGAAGTCCTTGATGTCCATGTTCTCAGAATGGAGGGTGCCTCCTGCCAGTCTGTCTTCTCTGTAGTCTCATAAGTACACCTACTCTTCTATTCCTAGTTTTTTTTTTTGAGCTCACAGTTGTGCAAACTTTAAGCTGAAGGGATAGGAGGGGTTTGAGGCACCAGGCTGCGCAGGTGACCTGCTTGAATGATGCCATATTGTATAGTCACTCCTGGTTGTCACAGCACAGGCTCATCCAGCCTGGAATCTGTGTCTGCCTTTGTAAGTAATAACAGTAACAGCTACCATGTACCCAGGGGCAGTGGTTTACAATGTAGTACCTCATCTAATCTGTGAGCTAGATGTTATTATTTTCATGTTCAAAATGTAGGAACTGAATCTTAGAAAGTTATATAACTTTCCAGAGTCACGAGAAACTGGGATTTGAATTATTCCAGCATCTTAACCACTATGCTGGAGTCAGTGCCTCTCATTACTTGTGGTGTGATTTGAGAGCTTCTTCTTGCCAAGATATTTTCCTTATTGGTCCTTAGTAAGGCCTGAAATTCTGCCATCTAAATTTCATGCCTTTATTTCTTGTTAAAATGTAAAAATTCTTGGAGGGGTCTACACTGTCATCACCAGTACCTTAGCATTTTAACCTTTCCTCTGACAACTAAAGATCATTGAGGGTCCCAGGTAGGAGGGAGTTCTTATCTGGAGCGAAACACTTTATTTTATTTTTTTGACACAGGGTCTTGTTCTGTCACCTAGGCGGGAGTGTGGTGGCACCATCTCAGGTCACTACAGCCTCTGCCTCCTGGACTCCAACGATCCTCCTGCCTCAGCTGCCCAAGTGGGACTATAGGTGTGCGCCACCATGCCCGGCTAATTTTTTTGTATCTTTTATAGAGACAGGGTTTTGCCATGTTGGCCAGGCTGTTTTGAACTCTTGGGCTCAAGCGATCCACACACCTTGGCCTCTCAAAGTGCTGGGATTATAGGCGTGAGCCACCGCTCCCAGCCAAGAATGAGGTGTTATTTGAAAGTTAACTAACTTTCCAGATGTATGCATATCTCCCAGGTGTGGTTAGAATTGTTGGGAGACCAAAGTGAGATTTATGTAAAGTAACCAGCACGGATTCAGGCTCATAGGAAGATTCCAAGAAATATACTTCTTATTGCTAGGAGAGAGATTGGGAAGCAGAGAAAAAGTGATGACCAGGGAGATGGGCAAGCTGAAATATCTCCCTATGTGCCAGTGTGGGTTCCTCCTTGCTTTCCCAAATGCAATTTCCCAGAGTTCTGGAACCCTCTGGTTCAAATTTCCTGAGGTCTTATTGCTTTTATGCAAGAACAGGTTTAAAAATGGGATAGGAAGGATGAGAGTCCAGGAAAGAGCAAAATGAATAATACTTTGTATTTGTCTTGCATCACTGTCTCCTGAGCTGAGAATGCTCCAGAGACACCATCTCATTAGTCCTCTATGTTCTGTGCAGGGTGGAAGGAAACAGGTTTTAGGAAGTGGTTTCCAACCTGAGCATCTTCCTCCCTTAGCCCAGCTGGATTCCCACCTTCCCACTTGTACCCTTCCTGCGTGGTTTGAATGGCTCATAGGCACTCTGGGGAATTGTGCCCTGCTGGGCTCCTTGGGACTCAGTTGGGCCTTAGCTGCCAGCTTTTGTACATCTGTAGTGACCATTTGAGGCCTTACTCTCCAATTTACATATGTGTTTTTTTCTTTTCTAAATATGTTTATTTTTATTGTAAACATAATACATGCGAGTTTTAAACATCAAACAGTATAATAGCATGTCAGAAAGTAAAAGACTCTTATTGTTTCCTTTTGCCAGCCCCTGTCCCTAATGTGTTCCCTTAACTTGCTCAAGATACCATGGGATCTTCTAGAGTCATTCCCTATGCGTTTTCAAAAGTGCCACTTACATACGTGACAACGTGTGTTTGTTTAGCCCTATTACTTCATACGTGCTGGTTCTGAGACTGACCTTGTGAAAGGAATTGTGGGTGTCCAGACATGTCTGGCTGTTGGGGAGGGGGCATGGAGGAAAAGAATGTGCCACCTCAGGCCATTTTCTTTCTGTTTACCTGGGGCCTAGTTGCGGTGGGTCATGCCTTGTGTTTTCTCTTCTCAGAAGGAGTTTGCCCTGACCAACCCAGAGAAGAGCAGCACCAAAGAAACAGAGAGAAAAGAAACCAAAGCAGAGGAGGAGCTCAATGCCGAGGTCCTGGAGGTGTTCCACCCGACACATGAGTGGCAGGCCCTTCACCCAGGTACCAGGCCCAGCCCTGTCCCCACAAAACACATTCTGAATTCAAACTACATATGTCCTTTGTCCCCACTGGGCTGCTCCTTCAGGCTGCTCACCTCTGGCCTGTGGGAGGGGAATAGCATGGTCTGTCAGAGTGGTAGCTGCTGCTGCAGGACTCAGGGACCTTCATTTTCCAGCAGAACAGAGATTACAACATCTGAGTGCCCTGGAAGGAAGGCAGGTGGTGGGTGGCCATGGTTTCTGAGCAAGTGATTGAAAACTTTCTTTCCTTGCACTTCTGAAGCAATGGAGAGGCAATGACATGTGCCTCGCTCTGCAAATGCTATTTTGGGCTCTGCTGCTCGGCTCAGTGCTGCTGAAATATTGTTCATGGGAGAGTCCTGAGCACCAGTGTGGGGCAGGAGTGTTCTGTTGTTAAACCTGTTCCAAGAAACAGGGGCTGGTCCTGGCCTGGTTTTTAAATAGTGCATCCTCAGAAGAAACAATTTTCTAACCCTTTCATGAGCCTGGGCCCAGGGCTTAAAATAATGAGAATAGTCAGCAACTGCAGAGTCTTTACCATGTTCAGGTACTGTACTAGGTGCTTTGTATGCATAATCTTGTTTAATTTTCACTATAATGGGAACGATTACTATCTTTATGTTCAGGTGAAAGCATTGAGGCTCGTGTGGTTAGGTAACTTGTCCTATGTCATCCAGCTAACTTGCCCTGTGCCATTGACCCCAGAGCCTGGGCCCACTGTCTTCCTACGTCTTCCCAGTCCTAGCTGTCCTTGGCTGGTGCCTACTTTACTGACACCTGGGACTGTCCTCAGGAGTAGCAAGGTGGATAGCAAACCCTGGCAGCTTCCACAGTGTAGTTTCATCACCTCCTTGCTGATATTCATCACCATGTCCTCACTGCCCCCACTGCTGCTGTGCTGTCAGGGCAGCATTTGCTGTGCCAGCCAGCTTTCTGGTAGCAATATTGCTCCTGCTGGGTTTGCACATGGGTAGCTGCTGCCACAGAAGAGTGATGAAGCAGCGAGGAAGCCAATTGGGAGCTAATGGCATTGAGCAGAGGGAACTTTTAGGAATAGAGGTACTGGGTTCAACAGATCCAACCTCTGCCTGCCATCACCCACCCCTCCCCGACCTGGCTTCACTTGAGACCTGAGCCCCACTGGTCCTTAAGGACTACAACCAGAGGCTTTCAGGGGTAGGGCGTGGAAGATACATACTATCCCCTGTTTTTATGTACCACTTTTTATGTACACTTGCTTGTACCACTTTTATTTTTTTGAGACAGGGTCTTGCTCTGTCACCCAGGCTGGAGTCCTGTGTTGCGATCTCAGCTCACTGCAGCCTCTGCCTCCTGGGCTCAGGAGATCCTCCCACCTCAGCCTGCAGAGTAGCTGGGGCTATAGTTGCAAGCCACCACACCCAGCTAATTTTGGTATTTTTTGTAGAGACAGAGTTTTGCCATCTTGCCCAGGCTGGTCTTGAACTCCTGAGCTCGAGCAGTCTACCTGTCTCAGCCTCCCAAAGTGCTAGGATTACAGATGTGAGCCACCATGCCTGGCCTTGTACCACTTTTAACCAGGCAAGTTCCCGGAGCAGATGGAAGTCAGTGTCCTGTGGCCTTGACTCCTACCCTGTCTGTTCCTGTGGTTGAGTCAGTAGCTCCCTTCAACCAGTAGCATCCTGATTCATGTTGCAGACTGAACAGTGATGACAGTTCTGATCCTGGCCCCTTGCCCAGCCCTCGGGGCAGTGGGGCTGCTATTAAAGCCTAAAGAAAAGAGCCCCTCTCTGTATCATTGGGGAGGGACATCCAGAGCCTGTGTGATAAGAGTGGGCTGTGGACTCTGAGAGACTCCCAGAGAACTGGAGTAGAGCACTGATTTTTACGGTTAACTTGATGTTTCATTGACGTCACCCTCTGCCTTGGAGTTTCTCAAGAGTCTCTAGTAAACTCTTCTTTACAAAATTCCCTTGGAGTTGTCCCAAAGGCTGGTGTGTTGCAGTTACACCTAGACGCAGAGGCCCTATAGCTCAGAGGGCTAAGCAACTCTGGCTCCAGTCATGCCTGCCCCATCCCAGGAGCATTTTTTGCCTACACTGCATCTCAAAAGCAGGACTGGTGAGGGGAGGTTAGGTGGGAGCCTTGTTCTGGCCTCGGTGTCTGATGTGGGGTGATTAAGAATCTGGCGTCATGGCGTCAGACCAGTGGAGGCCCCAGTACAGGATTGACGTGTTTTCTGTGTATACTGTTAGGAAATTCAGGGGGCTGTGTGGATAGCTGGCACATGTGTTCAACCAGATTATGATACCTTAATTTACCACATTCTGAATTTTGCCTGGGAGCTTCCAACACATCTACCTAAAGGTTAAAAGGAATGTAGTCAGTCCTGGGAACTGAATGGGTAGGTAAATGGGGAGGTGGTATAATTTAGTGGTAAAGAGGACAGACTAGACTCAGCCAGTTCTGGGTTCAGATCCTAGCTTTGCTACTTAGGGGATCTTGGGCAAGTCATGGAATCCTTCTGTTCTTTGGTCTTTCTCATTGGTGGCATGGGGGAAGTGTCCTGCCCTGCCTGCTGCAGAGGCTGTTGTATGCCATGAGACTGTAGATGTAAAGTCCTCTGCCCACTTCCTAACATGGAGAAATCAGTCAGTACACAGCTGTTCTGATTTTCAGTGGTAAATTTTCCACTTAGCCACCCCCTCAATCCAATTGTGGAATCATTGGTTGCCAGTGAGGGTACCTGAGCATGTCAGTTTCTGTCCCTATAACTTTACATGGGGAAGGGAACTTATGATGTGAAGAAGAGACTTGCATGTTCATGCAATATCCTCCCTTCCTTAACAGAGACTTTGATCACAGAGCAAGAGTAAGCACGAGCAAAAAGGGCTAGCAGAGTGTTTCCTGTCTAAGAGTCAGTGGCATGGCACAGGAAGGTGGTGGACTTAAGAAAATGGCAAGTTTATATGAATAGTTATTGTCCCCCATTCAGTACCTTCTGTCCCCCAGGACTCTTAAGGGAGGACCACAGCTCTGTTGTCCTTAGGCTCCCAAGTGGGGAACTGGGGTTCATGGGTTGTTTTGGCTGTGCTAATTTGAAAGCAGATTTCCAGACTGCCTGCTGCCTGGAACACCAGGGGACCAACCCATGACTTCATGGGCCTTCTCTGCAGTCCAAGTAGGAATTGGGCCCTGGCCACTCAGTCCTGGAACAGCTGTAGGTGAAGCTCCTGAAGTCTACCTGCCTCTGTTATTACTGTCAGCATCCTCACTGGGAGCCGCTTGTTCCTAGAAGTGATTTTCCTGTCTCTTTCTTCTGGTTTATTTTGGGATCTGCCTCACCTTAAAGAGGCACAGCAAGCATTTGAGTGTGGATACAGCATCAGCTGTTCACAAGCAAGCAGAGCAAAGCTGTTTGCTGGTGGGTCCTGTGGGTTCTGGGCAGGGAACTCAGGAATTTGTCCTGGGGCTGAGGACCCCTGAACACCAGGACTTTGTGTCTGTGTAGCTGGTATTACAGAATGCCAGTCACAGCCAGCTTCAATGGGTTCCTGCCCCCTGGGCATCTTCTGAGATCCTACTTTGTGCCAAGCATCATCTATAGCCAGAGATATAGATAATAGTTCACGTTTACTGAGCATTGACTCTGCCAGGCTTCCTTTGAGGACAGGCGCTATAACTATCCTTATTTTTACAGATACAACTGAGTCTCAGAAGAAATGACTTAGCCAAATAACCAAAAAGTGATAGAGTCGGAACTGAAACCTAGATTTGTCTGGCTCTAAGCCCCAGCTCCTAACCACTGTGCCATATTATCTTGTAGCAAAAAGGACATGACCCCTGCCCTCTATTCAGCTCATAATCTTACAAAGGATACAGAGACAAAGACAAAAACAGCCACCAAAGCATTTTGGATGTCCTAGTGGAAGTGTTTTTTGCTCAGTGAGGGCATAAAGGATGGTATGGCAAGGCCAGGGCCTTCTCTCTTTAACCCTGAGATCTGTGTGGGGCAGCTCATCAAATTTTATGATGCTGAATCTCCAACTCCACCTGCAGCTCTCTTTTTGAGCTCTGTGGCCTTGCTCAGGTTGCTTAGAATCTCAGAACCTTAGTTTCCTCATCTGAAGATAGGGATGAAAATACAATACTTCACAGAGATGATGTGAGAATGAAACAAGGTTAACATGTAAAATGTTCAACACAGGGCCTGGCACATTGGCCATATTCAATGGCTATAGTTGTCATTAAAAAATATATACCTTTGTTCTGGGTATGGTGGTGTGCGACTGTAGTCCCAGCTCCTCAGGAGGCTGAGGTAGGAGGGTTGCCTGAGCCCAGGAGTTTGCATCATTGGTACCTGTAAATAGCCAGTCAGGGGCACTCCAGCCTTGGCAACATAGTGAGACACTGTCTTTTTAAAAACATATATCTATGTATTTACATCTTTGCTACCTCTCTTTCCTTGGGGACCTGAAGGAGAAGTGGAGATAAGGAGGCATCCTTGGCAGAGGCCCCCTTGTTCTGCTCATTAGCCAGTGCTGCATGTTGGCCCCATGTGTGCTCAGGGAAGCATAGCTAGGCACAGACCTGGGGCTCCTTATTGACCTGATCTGACTCCAGGTGCCTGTGAGAGTCTCTGAAATACTGGCATTAGCACAAAGAGCCCACTCAATGTGAGCATGCAGGAAGCCTGTGCAAGAACACGTTCATATGAGGGGGGAAAAAAAAGAAAAAGAAAAAAATCCAAATCATCAACAACTGATGAGAGCAATCCAAGAATTATAGAGCACCAGCCATCTGGTCAGATCATTTCAGATCTGCACGAGCAATAAGAGGGAATTGAATTTTAAAAACCTCATTTATAGTAGACCAACTACTCTGGTTTCAAGCATTTAAGAGAGGAGTCTGATTTCCTGCAGGCTCTGGACATCTGTCTGAAGGAGCACCTGACTCTGGTCTGGGTGACTCTGTGACACTGTTTGCAGCTTTGGAGGGGCAGTGTGGTTCTCCAGTCCTCTCACACCAAGTGGGTGTGCAGCAATTCAATTCAAATAACAGGTAGATGCATGGGGCAAGATATTGGAGTAGGGGTAGAGGGTGGTGCACAGAGCCCCCCAGCACTTCAGTGTGTCTATCAACCCTCATGCTCAAGTGGAGGTCAGGAAGCTCTCCGAATCTCATTGTTTCAGGGCCTTTATGGAAGTTTCCTTATATAGGCATGATTGATTACAGCATTGGCCATTGATAATTGACCTCAATCTCCAATCCTCCTTTTCCCCCCTGAAATTTCCAGCCCTCTAATCCTGGGTTGGTCTTTCTGGCAACCAGCCTCCATGCTGAAGCTATCTAGAACCCCCAACCAAGAGTCACCTAATTAGCATAAAAGCCCCATAGTTGAAAGGGGTTTGTTAGGAATAACAAAATACACTCTTACGGCTCAAAAAATTCGAAGAGTTTTAGAAACACTGAGCCAGCCAGGAACCAGGGAAAAAGACTACACATTATTATGCCACAGTTGCAATGAAGGTGAGACCAAGGGGCAAAACTCCCTGTATGTTCTGCCCACTTCCCAGATCTGTGGCTGGGAGGCAGGTGACCCTCCCTCTCTCCATCCCTGATCCTGGCGGGATCTTCCTTATGGGTTGTCTCATTCCCCATGGTCCCCAAGAGTATGATCTCTTCTGTCCCATCCTTCATACACGGACAAGCACACACATGTGAGGCCTATGAGAGTGGGTGGGAGTAAGGTTGTTGGTTTAGGGCACTTCATGCCTAAGCCCCTGCAGCTTATCACACTGTGGCAGTGGGACTTCTTAGCTACTGCTAAGGAAGTAATAACTTAAGGGAGGGGTGTAGCTAGGGGTCTTTGTTGAATGATCTTTCATCCTGGCTGAAGGACAGTGCTGGAAAGGTGGGGCAGGGGCTAAAGAGAAGAAACAGCCTGATTGTGTGTGGTGTTGGGGTGGTCTGTCTTCTTGGACATAAGTTGCTATCTCTGGCAACTTTTCAGGATGAAATATTCAACAGAGCTTACCTTTGGTGCTACTTCCTTCTACATGACGCCGCCCTTCTTACTTTGAGGGCTTTCTAGTCTTCTCGGGGGGACTTCCTTAGAACTTCATTTGTTCCTCTTTTACCTATACTTCTCGTCGTTCCCTCTATAATGTCCACCTCCCCAGCCTTTGTTAAGCATTCCACTCTGAGCATCTCCTTTTCTCCTTGGTAAGACAAGCTTGTCAGAGAGAACCACTTGGAGGATGGCAGGATGCCAGGTCTCTTGAGGCCTGTAGGAGCAGTTTCTGAGGCTTCAAATTATCCTGTATTGGGAGAGGAAAAAGATGGTGAGCTGGAACACAGGAAGGCCCCAGGAAGCTCCATGAGGATGGTTTACATCTCTTCATTGCAGAGAGACCTCATTTCTCATGTAGGGAGATCTCTTCACCAGCTTCCTAGTATGGCTGATCACTTCCCCTCAGCAGCTAAATCCCACAGCCCCCTGGGAGAGCAGGTGGAGGCCAGGCCAGGAAGGCCTGCAACCTCCATGGCAGCCACTGCCAAGACTGAGGCCACTTTGCAGCCGGCTGGCTGAGTTCTGCTCTGGCACTAGAGTGTCTCTGCCCTGGCTTTGGCCTTCATTACCCGGATGGGGCAGGCCAGGGTCCAGTTTGCAATCTGTGCATTTGGGTGGTGATGGAGAGCAGCTGTTGGCCATCCTCTTTCTAACAAGCATTTGTATGCTTAATGTATATCCCAAAGCCCTTATCCTCCCCTTCCTCTGCTTCTATCCACCTGTTCTTTCTGAGGTTTAATCAGGAGTACTGAGCAGAGTAGCATAGCCTCAGCTCACGAAGGTTGGGACACCCAAATTGCTGAGATGGAAAACTTAGACCAAGTAGGAATGATGGAAAACTAGCTGCCAAATAGTCCAGCCCTCATGCCACAGACTTTGTTTTAATTCAGAGAATCTTTGTAGCTCTGACTTTGCTTCCTTTTCTTTTTTTTTTTTTTTTTTTGAGAAGGAGTTTCGCTCTTGTTACCCAGGCTGGAGTGCAATGGCGCGATCTCGGCTCACCGCAACCTCCGCCTCCTGGGTTCAGGCAATTCTCCTGCCTCAGCCTCCTGAGTCGCTGGGATTACAGGCACGCGCCACCATGCCCAGCTAATTTTTTGTATTTTTAGTAGAGACGGGGTTTCACCATGTTGACCAGGATGGTCTCGATCTCTTGACCTCGTGATCCACCCGCCTCGGCCTCCCACAGTGCTGGGATTACAGGCTTGAGCCACCGCGCCCGGCCCGCTTCCTTTTCTAATATTGGCCTCATCCCACTGGATAAGACAGCCCACGCCATCTCCAAGGTTAAGACTAACCCCAGGGCTAGGAGTAGTTCTCAAAGGCTGGCCTAGAGCTTGAATGAGAGGCACTTTCACAGAACCTGTTGCATTCTTAGTTTTATCAGAGCTTTATAAGTAGGAATTGCTCTATAACTTAGAGTACTTCACTAGATAGAGAAGAGAACAAAGTATGAGTAGTGGTGTTGGTGGGGATAATATGAACAGAGACCTGAAGTGAGAGTATATCTGCGTGGCTGGAGTGGCAGGTACATGCAGGGGAAAAATGAGGTGGCCAGGGTGGGCAGCATTCACTCCGTCAGAAGTGGGGGCCAGTGAGGGAGAGGGAGGAGATCAGGAGGAGAACTGACAAGCCAGGAGATTTAAAGGTGTGAAACTAAGTGTAACAGATGAGTCTGTCATAGAATTCAACCAGGAGCTGTGCTGGGAGATGAGGAGATAAAGAAAGATGATGTAAACTCCTGGGTTTGAGGAGTTTGATAGTAAGTATATGAGGAGAACTAAAAGGGTAATTTCAGTTAGAAATAGCAGTGTTGAAAACCTTGCTTATTTCATGTCCCATTTGTTGAATTCCTGGAAGTATAGTGCTTGATGCCAGGGATACCATGGTGGCCATGCCAGAGGTTGCCCACCTGGGCTTATAGTGATGGAGGACCCCCAACAGGAAGGTGGCTCAGCAAGAACGCAGAGGGCACTGAAGGAAAGGCTTCCCTAAGTGGGGTCATTGGAGCTGGCTGGAGAGAGGTTTTGTCTATGTTGGAAGGCAGAGGGGAAAGGAATCAGTGTTGCCAGATTAAAAAATCCCATAGGAGACATCATTGATGGGGCAAAGTTATTTAGGTAGCAGATGGACAGTCCTGGCTTCATAAATGTGATGAGACTGAGAAATTAGAAGCAGAGGCTAGAAAGGGACACAGAAAGGCGGGAGGGATATAAACAGAAATTGAAGAAGCTCCTATTAGATGTCTTCAGTTTTCTGAGCCAAGCTGAGGGTGGGCTTCTGCTTTGGGCAGTGAAAGAGAAGTACTTATTTGGGTGCTTGAGAAATGGAAGGTTGGGAAGAACTACTGTGGGGAAGGTGCTTGGATAACCAAGAGGTCAGAGCTAAGCATCACCCAGTATTAGGAAAGGTCCAGTTGACACCTGACAACCTGACATTGTGGTGGATGAGGTTTGGTGACTTTCTTGAGCAATCTGAGCCCTGTGCAGTGCATAGGTGGACAGTGGGATGGCTGGAGTCTGGGGAATGATAGGTGAATCATTATGGGGACTCTTGGATTGTCTGTGGGTTTGGTGAGGGAGACCTTTGTCCATCTGGCCTGTGGGGCTTTGTGAAGCCAGGTTTCTGGCAAGCTCTGGAGAGCTTTTTGGAAGCTCCTCTGAACCTGCTCCAACCTTCCATCTTCTGAAGGCAAGGAACATCAAGGGAACTCTTTGAGGCCCTGGCAGTGCATAAGGGCAGAATGGGGGTGGCACCCCACTAGCCGCTGATCTTTTGGTAGCCTATAAAGAGCCTTGTGTGCAGGGGCTCTGTGAGCCTTGTGTTGCTTGGGTGCTAATCAAGCTGATTATATTTCTGTTCATGTAGGGATTTTGTTTTGCTATTATTCATAAACTTATAAGTTGTTGGTTTTGCCTTGTTTCCCATAATATGTGGATTTGGGCAAACAAAGATTGAGTTTTAGTTTAATTTCTTTAATTCCCAGAACAGTCTGCTTATGGTTTGAGTAATGCAGTTGTTCGGAAGAAGAGAACCATTTCTTTGGATTAAAAGTTTTCAGATTTGATTACTGATGGCCATAATTAGTTTATCTGGGCAGGGGTGAGTTTTTAAGGAATAGTAATATGGTATACTTGTAACATTCTTTTTCCTTAGGGGAAAAAAGAAACAGCTCCCACCCTCCACCCCAGTAGCCCTCTAAATGTTGCACAAACATCATCTTTTTAATCTCTATTTCATCATCTCCCCATTTTGTCAAGTCATTCAGGCTCTTTTTTTTTTTTTTTTTCTTTTTTTTTGAGATGGAGTCTTGCTTTGTTGCCCAGGTGGAGTGCAGTGACACGATCTCTGCTCACTGCAACCTCCACCTGCCGGGTTCAAGCAATTCTCTTGCCTTAACCTCCCGAGTAGCTGGGACTGCAGGGGCGCGCCACCATGCCCAGCTAATTTTTTTTTGTTTTTAGTAGACATGGGGTTTCACCATGCCGGCCAGGCTGGTCTCGAATTCCTGACCTCGTGATCTGCCCACCTTGGCCTCCCAAAGTGCTGGGATTATAGGCATGAGCCACCGCTCCCGGCCAAGTCATTCAGGCTCTTAGAGGGTGAGGAAGTGAGGAGGTTGTCTAGAATCTTATGACCTAGAAATGACTGAGGGAATCCTAGATTGGAAGGGACTTACAAAAATAAAAAATAAAAAATAAAAAAATAAAGAGGGAAAATAGGACCGAGGAAGTCCATTCT
This sequence comes from Sapajus apella, assembly GCF_009761245.1. Classification (NCBI taxonomy): domain Eukaryota; kingdom Metazoa; phylum Chordata; class Mammalia; order Primates; family Cebidae; genus Sapajus; species Sapajus apella. Next base: position 8,932,532 of record NW_022437011.1, on the reverse strand, counting down.
AGCAGTTGGGTAGGAAAAGGAAGAAAACTGAGAAAACTAACATTTTTTAATTAACATCCCCTTGTGCTAGATGCTTTGTATATATTAAGTTCTCAAGATACTCCATAAAGTAATAGTTATGTTTTCTCTTGGTCCCTCTTGGAGCCCATGGTCCATTAGTACAAGGTCTTCAGATCCCATTGCTTTTTCCAGACTTCCTTTCTTCTGATGACGGAATCTGCGGGATCATGATCTGAAAGCAGTTTTATTTGACATCTACATGGGAACAAAATAATGTGAATTTTGGAGGTCTTTGACACTGAGAGGGGGAAATTATTCAAGCAGATGCAGAATTACCAAGCTGCCCTATTTGGGTTTCTAGGCTGGATCTTAGGGATCAATCCTGATGCCCCTAAACACAGTGGAGTAAGTGTTCCTGTGCACAGTGTGATTTGAGGGCTATTTGCTGGCCTTAGATTCCCACTGGGTTAAATTGTAGATGGAGAGGCTGGAGGAATTGTTCCCTAAAGATGGTTAGCATTTCAGCTCCCAATATTTGATCAAAGTATAGAACAGTATATTTCAGTATAGATGGACAGTAGATTTCAAAGGGGAGGGCTCTTTTACAAAGCTGACAGTAATGGAGGCACCCAGATAAAGTGTTTCATTTACAGGAATCAATCTTCATTTTGGACTTGAGGGATGTGCTTTGTGGGGTGAAGAGAAGTAGGAAAAAAAGTTCTAAGGAAAGCTGAGAATTTTTCACCCATTTGCTGGCCTCTTCTGACACTGCTGATGCATATCAATGAAAGTCTTGGTTCTAAAGTGGCTGTTTGAACACAATGCTCTTTTTTCTTTCTTTTCCTTGTATTCATGCTCTCAGCCCTTTTCCCTTTTCCCCTCCTTCACACCTTGCCATCCCTGCCACCTTACCTCCCTAGCTGCCTCTACCTGCAGCTGAGTGGCAGGTGGCAGGGATAAATAGATGGAGGGATCTGTAGCTGGGGGAATATTTTCTCAATTCTGCTAGCATCAAAGAAATGACTTCCAAGCCAGTCCTTCCAGCCACATATTTCGCCGATCAGTCAGAACTAGAGGAAAAACACATTAGCGTTGTCAGAGAGGGGATTTGGGAAAAATCAAGTCTGTGGAACTGAGTGATCTAAAGCCATAAACATTAAAAACAAATCCTGGAGTGCAGCTGGAATTCTTCCCAGCCTGCCTCCTATAGCCCTGTCCCTTGACACACACACCATGTGCCACATGAATAGTTTGTACCTCAATTTTCCCAAAGAGCCTGATATTAAAGGCAAGGTGTTTGTTTGTGTTGCCCATCATTGGATATTTCTGTGCATAACATGGGGAAAAAAAGCAATCTTAGAAGCTCTTTCCCCTTTTTGTCACCTCTGTGTTTCCATACACTTGAAAAGGCTTAAGAAGAGAATTCTCTTGAATTAAGCATATTTACGTGCTCATCTGTTTTCCCTCCATCTGGCACCAGTTCAGAGTAAGGTCTCAGGAGAACAATGGACTTTTCTTTGCCCTTAATCCAGGAAGGTACTTCTTGTCAAGAGAAAAAAAATCTGGTTGTATGGGCAGAAATTCAAGTGGAGTATTTCATCTCCTTTGGAAGGAAGATAAAGCCTTTAATACCCTTTCTTCAATGAGACGTGCTCTTCAGGGAGGGAATGGCCAAGGGCAGAGCCCAGGTTGTATTTTGGCATTTGTTTGTTGCTGCTGTGCCTTGAATATAGCGTATAGTATAGGGTTTTAGAGTCAGTCTACCTGGGTTTGCACCTCAGTTCTGTCTTTTATAGCTAGTTGCTAGGCAAGTTACTTAATTCCACCAAAGGTTAATGAACTATTCCTCTCTGTAAAATAGGGGTAGTAATAATGCCTATGTCACAGGGTTATTTTAAAGAGTAAATAAGGTAAACATGAAATGTTTACTCTAGTGCCAGGTGCCCAGTAATGTCTCAGTAAATGTTAGCTGCCGTTTTTTGTGTTGTATTAAAGATCAGTGGACATCAGACGAATGCAAATTGAGGTACAGTCTGCAGAATAACTGACCAGTACTTTTCAAGTATGTCCAGGTCACGAAAGACAAAGACTGAGGAACTGTCACAGATTGAAGGAGACAAAGGCGATGTGACAACCAAATACAATGCGATATCCTGGATTAGACTGTGGAAGAGAAAAAAAGTGGTGGAAAAACTGGTGATATCCAAGTAAAGTCTATAATTTAGTTACTACCATTGTATGAATGTTGATTTCTTAGTTTTGATAATTGTTCTATAGTTTTGTAAGATGTTAATAGCAGGGAAATCTGGGTGAAGAGTATATGGGAACTCTGTACTTTTTTTTTTTTTTTGCAACTTTTCTGTAAGTCTAAAATTATTTCAAAATAAAAAGCTAAAATAGAATAATGTCTAAGTGATCTTTTTAAGTAAAGGAGAAACTCATCAGGGTATAGCTGTGCCCCCAGCATAACAGGTAACACCTGAGTCAGTCCTGCCTCCCATGTCAGAGGGAGGGCTCTTACTCAGGGACCCCAACACCTGCCTCTTAAGCACCTGCATACTCGCCGTATCCTGAGGCAAGGTCTCTTCTAGGCAGATAATTGGTCAGATAGCAATGCAGACACACACCCCAGATGGGATCCTGCCGTGGTGCCATCCAGACTGGGGAGGAGGCCACTCATTTGGCATTAGGACTCTCGACAGGGCTGAGTGATCAGGTCACTTCTCTTCGTTCTTTGGAATATAAATGTAATTATACATGTTTTATCCCTGTACCTAAGCACCAATCACTATGGCAGTATGTTTGTGGATTGTGATGCCTACCCCTACATTCATTGTTTGATCATCCAGAAGAAAGAAAAATAAGTTCAAGCCTTTGCAATAATTTATTATTTTCTTTCCTGCTAAGTGCCTTGCTCTTGCACAAAGCAGATATTTTACTTGCTTTCCTTGAGTGTAAAAGGTACGTGTGCTTTTCTTTTGACTGATGTGGTCATACCTGTCATGCTAATAGCAGGGTTTGTAGAAGAAAGCCATTATCGTCATTGGGAGAATGTGAGTCTTGGAGTTTTTATTTTTGCATTGAAGTCAGCTATCAGGGGGTTCTGGAAAGTATAGAGTCTTTCATTCTAGCACACAACTCCCTTACAAGCATTTACCCTCAGAAGTCCATATTTTCTAAGTTAAAAAATCAATGCTAAGAAATGTTAACTCAATGGCTAAGGTATACTGCTTTTTGCTATTGATTTACAAGTTTTATCGTCAGACCCATGGGATGCATGTGGATTACTCAATGCTGTGACAAATGGCTGGGCTCTGAATTATGTATTGTATTATGGGGGAGTTCATAAACCATATTTCTCTATAGGTTATTTTAGGCATAAGACTAGTGAACTGCCATTTCTTTTTTAATCACACGTGACTTTAAAAAGGTAGAGTATGCCAATGGGAAGGAGAAGTGACTGGCTCAAAATTGAACAGCCAATGGCCCCAAAAGCTTGTGAATGCAGAGGCTTGAAGTGGACAGACCTTGAGTATGGATTGGGAGGATTGAGAGGAGAGAAAATCTGCTGGAAATGAAGCCTTTTGCTGCACTTTTGTTCAGGCTAGAGCCCTAGCAGAAAAATGACTGGCTTTTCCTCTCTGGGGCTTCTTAGTCCAGAGAGTCCTGTACCCTCAGTGGGCCTTCCCCACTGCTGCCTACCCCTCCCCTACACAGCCACTTGTGCTGATGGAGGTGCAAACTCTCTACAGACAGTTTGGCATGGCTCAGCTTGCAAAGATCATCTGTCTCTTTTGACTGAGCAACTTTATGTTTGAGGCTCCTTTTCCCTGCACAGAGAGAAATTGCCTTTGTGCTGGCTTCTGCCTTCTGATGGAAATGTTTACCTTCCCTAGGGAAAGGCACTATTCTTTGGAGGTAATGTCTGCCGGTGCTCCCCACCCCTCGTGGGAGCATAAGCCTGTGCTCAAGGGTGGACGGGAGGAGGCGGCCGTTGGAGCGTGCACGATTGCTACCGGGGCAGCCATCTGCCAGTGTCGCGGCTCACAGACTGCCTCTGAGCAGGCCGCAGGGAGGGAGTGTCTGCACTCCTGGGCCTGCATGCATTATGCACAGCCCATTCCCTAAGTGAGCTTTCTAAGGGTATATAACTCCTTTCTACTCTGTGTATGGCCTGCCTCAGGGCACCTTTCAGAATCTCCCCTAATTATGCTTCTAGTACGGAACATTTAGAATTTCTGGTAATAGCTGAATTTTTTTTTTTTTTTTTGATAGATTTCTGCAGTTACAGTGAGGGATTGATTTATGCTTATGGGAGGATTTGCTTCTCCCAGGGAAATTATCAACACTGTGATGGTACAGTTTCATTCGACTTTATCCAAAGCCACAGTCTAGCCTCCTTGGCCTGCCTAGCTTCTTCTGGAATGGACCCCTTGTAATTTGAGGAGGCTGTTCTAGCAGGAGAATGAAATCTGTGCTTCCAGTTGCCGACCACCACCTTCCAACACATATCGCCCCCCTCTTCCCCACCTTCTCTTCCTGAGATGGAGGAGTTTCTTCACATGCTGCTTAGAAAAAGGAGATTCATAACATGACTCAATCCTCACCCACGGATCTAGGATTCCTGCCATCCAGTAAATTTTGGCAGGCAGGCTGTGTGTATGGAGAGTGAGTCCTGCCTCCCTATCCCTGCTCAGCTCCCCTCATTGCGTGTGCCTCTTGGGTGGAGTCTGGGTTGTCTAGCCTCTCATTTCTTCTGCTTTTCCTCTGACCAGCCCTTCCTTCTTCTTTAGGGTTCACCTTTAGTATCTGTCAGGAAAAGAGGACAGTCTCTTATATACCTGGGACTTCACAGAGAGACCCTTGGGAAGAGTTCAAGTCCTGAGGTATTTGGGTACTTGCCATGTGCCTACTACTGCATTAAATACAGCGAGGGCATATTGGAGTGCCTGGGCCTTAAGCCTTAATCACAGCCTACCTGGGAATCAATTCAAACAAAAAGATTGGCAGTCCTACTAACCCACTCAAAGATCTGGGTATACAGGTGTCCTTGCGTCTGTCATTACGATGTTTACATGTCAGGGTCATTGAGACCTCCAGGCTAGTGCTGGTGAGGCCATGATACTGTTAAAGTGAGTTACTGGTAACATTGTCCTCTGCTGCCGGAGAGGAGAGGAAGAGGGGCATTAGGTTCTAGAAAATCCTTGGCTGTGAAGACTTGGTTAAACTTTGTCTTCTTTTCATCTATCCCTAGATAAGACAAAAGGACCCAGAATAACAGAGTAGGGAGCAGAGTGGGACTTTGGGGAATCAGAGGCAATGAGAGACCAGCAGAAGCAGAGAGAGCACTTCTGGCCTACCAGTCTGTTAGAACTAGAGAAAGGAATGCCTTCTTCAGCCTGGCTAGCCAGGGAGACCCACGCCCAACCCATTATTGGCATGGTCTAGGAGGAGCCAGGAGGCCCCTGCAGAGTCTGTTACCTAGGATTATTGTTGCTACCTCTGAGCTGCATGCTCCCCTCTTTAAAGGCTCACAGCTACAGCAAAGCCAAAGATCCTGAGCTCCTTTGCTCCTGCAGTGTGGAGGCTGATGCTTAGGGAGAGACATAGGACAAATCTGGACCAGACCAGGTGTGGCTCCTTTTTAACCTAGCCAGTAGGAAGCACTTGTTTTAGGAACCCCACCCCAGTCTGTGTAGATGTGTCTGGAGCGGAGCCTCTTTCTTCCAGTTTGGCCTTTGTGGGCTCTCCTTCCCATTTTTGGCCTCAACGAACTGACCTGCCAGCAGGTTCTGGAGCCTTCCCAGGCCTGCAGCAAACAGGGCATAGTAATGACAAGATCTGTGGTAGGGCTGCATTTATTGGATGTCCTTTGAAATTAACTTTCCCGTAGTCCATAAGTGCCTCCTGGGAGCTTCTTCAGGGTCCTGGCTTCCCTTGAACTTCATGCTTGTGTTGACTCCCACACACATTTCTGTGTTTTTCATTTTAAAGATGATTGGTGATGAATTGGGGGAGGGGAGTGAGAGTTTGCTTTCATCTGCACCAGAAGTGCAGTGCTGCTAATTTCATTCCCCACACTTTGTCTCTGAGATGAGCAGGATCCTCTGTGCCCATGTTTAGTACTGCTGTGTTGCTGGACTCTCCTGGCAAAAATTAGGCTAATGTCTCCAACAACTGCATTAGCCACTGAAATGAGGTTCTAAATTGAAGGTACTATACCAAGTCTCTCTCCAAGGTATTGCCTTGTTCTGGCTTTTATTATTCAAATTCATTCTCTCAGTGATTCTCCACAGACTGACTGGCATGCTGGTTCAGTGCAGCACATTGTAGTAGTTGAAAGGCAAGATCACCTTTTAAGAAGAGGGAGGAAGGAAAGGGGAAGAGGGAAAGGCAAAAGAGCAATACTTGCTATGGTACAAAGAATCAGAGCACTTATTCTAAGAGCTGCTTTGCGGGCTTGTGCAATGCTCAGAGATAGGAGGGAAAGGGATCAGACCTAGAATAGGGTGGAGGGGTACTTGGGTGGCGATGTCATTGCAGTGGTAATTATGCCTTGTAAGTTCACTATGTCTTTTTCCTTCCCTTTGTTTACTGAGCACCTAATGCCTCACAGGGTGCTGAGAATTTTGAGGTGGGAGACCAAAGATCAAAAGGACAGGATCTTTCCCTTAAGAAGCTCTTGGTCTTACGGTTTCACCTGTTTTCTGTCTTGGGTGGCATGGGAGGGGAAGGAATGAGAGGAGGGGGCTGGACCTTCAGATTCTTACATTTTATATTGGAAATAGGAGACTTTTAGCAGTCAGATGGGATAGTTGAGAAATTGGCTCTTACATATTTGTTTTTAAAATGACTTTCTTTCTCTCTCTTTCTGCCTGCTGACAAAGTAATATGTTTTCAAAGCAGAATACTCGGAAAACAGAAAAACACAAAGGGAGACGACAACAACAACATCACCCAGATCCCAGTGTGCAGATGTAAAATTAACATTATGGCTTGTGTTCTTCCAGTTGTTTGCACAAAAGTGCAGTCTTACTGTACAGACTATTTTGAGACAGATACTTTCCCTTAGAAATGGAGATTGAAAGTTAGCGCCCCCCGGCACATAGGTATAAAGTATCCTTAGGCATGAAGTGAACGTTTTCCAGGTGCTGTTCTTTAATATATTCAAGTGTATGAATATACCAAATTAAACTTAATTATTACGGTTGGACATTTAGATGGTTTCCCGTTTTTCACTGTTGTAAATAATTCTTCAGTGAATATACTTATATTTATTTTGATGTATTCTCTGTGTTCTTAGGGTTCACCATAGTAGAAGGGCTTGTCTTTTCTGATTCTTTTTGCCCAGCATTTCAGTGAGGACAACCTCTTGTCCAGGCTTTTTAGATAACACCATGATTTTGAGAATCTCTCTGCATTAAACATCAGATGCCCTGGAATTTCATCTCTATGTTGTCTCTGGATTCTTCTTCTTTGTCCAGGAAATAGCTGGGTTTAGGTGAGATAGGGCAACAAGAGCAGAACACACATTCTCATTGTTTTGTGCCAAGATTATAAGGTCCCCAGGGACCTCACATTATCATCAGCCCCTTTGATAGCAAGCAATTATTGAATGCCTGCCTATGTCTCACCCAGAATCAGATGGAGGAGATACAAGACAGGTCTCTACTCTCAGAGAGCATGGTGACTGACTGAATAACAGAATTGACATGAAACAATTCACACACAATTTATTGAGCACTTGCTATATGGTGGGTATTTGTTCTAGGCTGTTTTGGTGGGAAGAGAAAAGGTAGATATGCTGTTCTTCTTAAAGGAAGCTACAGCATTTATAGGCACAGTTAGCTAGCCCCACAGTTCAATAACTGATAAATATCTGGTTGTATAGACATCAGGTGTTACAGAGGCTAACACTGGTAGTCATTGGGGTGTTAGGGTTGCATTGGTGGAGAAGCTCATTCACTGTGAGAGTAATTAGGTAAATTTCGAAGATAGGAGGTTAGTTGGGGCTTGAAAAAGCTGGTATTTGTTGAGGTGGAGTGTAAAGGGTTTTCCAGGTGGGAAGAACAGCTTGCAAAGAGGCAGTGGCAATAATGACTGTCTTATGATGGTGACCAGGTATACAGCAGCACAGAACAGACTGAGGAGGGAGAATTAAGCTTATATTCTGAGAGTCCTGAGAGCTATGGGATTCAGAGTACTAGGTACACAGTGGATGATAGAAAAACTTGCTACATTTGTCTCTGATTAAAGGGAAGGTAAGAAAGTCTTGATTTCTGTCAGTGCCAGAATGCCCCAGGCTCAGTCATTGGACCTCTGCTCTTCTCTGTCTACACTTACACACTTGGTGACTCATCTAGTCTGATGGCTTCATGTTTCATCTCTATGCTGATGACTCCTAGGTTTTTTATCTCCAACCTAGACTTCTCTGAATTTCGGATCCATCTGCCTACTAGACACCTCTTCTTGGATAGGCATCTTAAATTTAACATGTCTAAAACAACTCCTGCAACTTTCTCCACTTCAGTTAATAGCTACTCTATCGCTTTAATTTCTCAGGTCAAAATACTCACAATCATTCTTGACCCCTTTCTTTCTCTCACACCCCACATTCTATCTGGCAGCCAATCCCAGCAGGTTTGTCTTGAAAATATATCCAGAGTTTGACCACTTCTCATCATCCTTATGGTCACCGTGATCTCTTACCTGGATTATTGAGTAGACATCTAACCAGTCCTCCCTCCTTCTGTCCTAATTACCTGCAGTCATTTCTCAACACAGCAACCAGTGATCCTTTTACCATGCCTTCCTGTGCTTAGAAATATCCTCTGGTGTTGCTTCTCACATAAAGTAAGGGCTAGCTCCTTCTATGGCCTGCACAGCTGTATGATGCGGCTCACCACTACCTCTGTCATTTCATTTGCTGCTACTCTTCCTTACATTCCCTCTCTTCTATTCACCCTGGCCTTGCTCTTGTTCCCTAAACACATCAGGCTGCCACACCTTGGGACCTAGAATGCTCTTCTATTGGATGGCTTCGTGGCTAGCTCCCTCACTTCCCTTAGTCCTTCCTCAGAAGTGATGTTCTCTTCCAGTGGCCAAAGCTGGATTGATATGAAGCAACAAAATAGGTAAGGTAGTACTGGATTATAAATAAAATTATAAAATAAATGTACACGAGTCTAAACTTATATAAAGAAATAATTGGCCGGGCGCGGTGGCTCAAGCCTGTAATCCCAGCACTTTGGGAGGCCGAGGCGGGTGGATCACGAGGTCAAGAGATCGAGACCATCCTGGTCAACATGATGAAACCCCGTCTCTACTAAAA
>NW_022437011.1:8892962-8923101 GCF_009761245.1 Sapajus apella | reverse complement strand
AAAAAAAAAAAAAAAAAAAAAAGAAATAATTGACTAAACAGGAGAGAAAAAGTTAAATCTTAAAAAAATGTTTAATTTTTGTGCATACATTATAGGTGTATATGTTTATGAGGTACATGAGATGTTTTGATATAGGCATGCAATGGGTAATAATCACATCATGGAGAATGGGGTATCCTTCCCCTCAAGCATTTATCCTTCATGTTATAAACAGTCTAATTATATTCTTTTAATTATTGAAATGTACGATTATATTATTATTGACTATAGTCACCCTGTTGTGCCATCAAATAGTAGGTTTTACTCATTCTTCCTGTTTTTAATACCCATTAACCACTCCTATCCTCCCATTTCTCTCCCCTATTCCCTTTCCCAGCCTCTCGTAACTATCCTTATACCCTCTATATCCATGAGTTCAACTGTTTTGATTTTTAGATTCCACAAATAAGAGAGCCCATATGATGTTTATCTTTCTGTGCCAGGCTTATTTCATTTAACATAATGATCTCTAGTTTCATCCATGTTGTTGCAAATGATAGGATCTCATTCTTTTTGTTTTAATGACTGAATAGTACTCCATTGTGTACGTGTACCACATTTTAAAAAATCCGTTCATCTGTTGAGTGACAAGTGAAGTTGCTTCCAGTGTTGGCTGTTCTCAGCAGTGCTGCAGCAAACATGGAGTGCAGATATCTCTTTGATAGACTGATTTCTTTTCTTTTGGGTATATATCTAACAGTAGAATTGCTGAATCATATGGTGGCTCTATTTTTAGTTTTTTGAGGAACCTCCAAATTACTCTCCATAGTGGTTGTACTAATTTACATTCTCACCAACAGAGTATGAGGGTTCCCTTTTCTCCACATCCTCTCCAGCATTTGCTATTGCCTGTCATTTAGCTGGGGTGAGATGATATCTAATTTTAGTTTTGATGCTCATTTCTCTGATGATCAGTGATGCTGAGCACCTTTTCATATTCCCCTTTGCCATTTGTATGTCTTTTTTAAAGAAATGTCTATTCTGGTTGGGTGTGGTGGCCCACACCTGTAATCCCAGCACTTTGGGAGGCTGAGGCGGGCAGATCACTTGAGGTTGGGAGTTTGAGGCCAGCCTGACCAACATGGTGAAAACCTGTCTCTACAAAAAAATACAAAATTAGCCAGGCATGGTGGCGGTTTTCTGTAATCCCAGCTACTCAGGAGGCTGAGCCATGAGAATCGCTTGAGCCTGGGAGGCAGAGGTTGCTGTGAGCTGAGATTGTGCCAGTACACTCCAGCCTGGGATACAAAGCGAGACTCCCTCAAAAAAAAGAGAGGGGAGGGGGGAGAGGGAAAAGTTTATTCAAATCTTTTGCATACTTTTTGATGGAATCATTAGATTTTTTTTTCCTATAGAGTTGTTTGGGCTCCTTATATATTCTGGTTATTAGTGTCTTGTCAGATGGGTAGTTTGCAGATATTTTCTCCCATTCTATGGGTTGTCTCTTTGTTGATTGTTTCCTTTGCTTTGCAGAAGGTTTTTAATTTGATGTGATCCCATTTGTCCATTTTTGCTTTGATTGTCTGTGCTTGTGGGGTATTACTCAAGAACTCTTTCCTCAATCCAGTGTCCTGGAGATTTTCCCCAATGATTTCTTGTAGTGGTTTCGTACTTTGAGATCTTAGACTTAAGTATTTAAACCATTTTGATTTGATTTTTGTGTATGGTGACAGATAGGGGTCTCATTTTATTTTTCTGCATATAGATATCCAGTTTTCCCAGCACCATTTATTGAAGGGACTGTCTATTCCCCAGTGTATGTTCTTGGCACCTTTGTTAAAAATGAGTTTACTGTAGGCATGTGGATTTGTTTCTGGATTCACTCTTCTTTCCATTGGCTTATGTGTCTATTTTTATGCCAGTACCATGCTGTTTGGGTTACTATAGCTCTGTAGTATAATTTGAATTTAGGTAATGTGATTCCTCCAGTTTTGTTCTTTTTGCTAAGGATAGCTTTGGCTATTCTGGTTCTTTTGTGGTTCCATATAAATTTTAGGATTGGTTTTTCTATTTCTATGGAGAACGTAATTGGTTTTTTGATAGGGATTACGTTGAATCCGTAGATTGCTTTGGATATTATGGACATTTTAACACATTGATTCTTTCAATTCATGAACATGGAATCTCTTTCCATTTTTTGGTGTCCTTTGCAATTTCATTCATCATTGTTTTATAGTTTTCATTATAGAGATCTTTCACTTCTTTGGTTAATTCCTAGATACTTAATTTTATGTGTGTAAATGAGATTAGTTTTTAAATATCTTTTTCAGATTGTCCACTGTTGGCATATAGAAATGCTATTGATTTTTATATGTTGATTTTGTATCCTGCAACTTTACTGAATTTGTTTATTAAATAACCTAAAGACTTCACTTTTGGTGGAGGGCGCTACAGTGAGCAGGTAGCAAAGCCAGCCAGGCCCATGTCCTTTCCTTCAGGGCAGCCAGTTTCCCCTGGTGCTGTCTGGGACATATGTTCCCGGATGGCACCTTGATGTAGAGGTGCCATCTGGGAGTCAGGGACTAGAGTCAGAAACCTTAGAAGTCTACCTGGTGATCTACTGTATTGCGGCTGAAGTGGCACTGAAAACCACAAGACGCAGTCTTCTCTCTCTTGCCTCACCTTTCCAAAGGCAGAGGAGACTCACCCTGTGGCCACCTCCACTGCAGGCCCATGGGGAGTACTGCCACACTACTGCTGATGTTCCCTTAAGGCCCAAGGGCTCTTAAGTCAGCTTGTGGTAAATGCTGCCTGGCCTAGGACTCGCCCTTCAGGGCAATGGGCTCCCTTCTGGCCCAGGGCAGGTCCAGAAATGTCATCCAAGAGGCAGATCCTGGAACTGGGGACCCCAAGGGCCTGCCTGTTGCTCTACCCTGGCTGAGCTATCTCAGAGGCTTACCCAAGGCCCTCAGCATAGTACCTGAGTATCATTGCTGATTGTTCAGGGTCTGAGGGCTCTTTAGTTAGCAGATGATTAATGCTGCCAGGACTGGGTCCTTTGCTTTAAGGCAGCAGGTTCGCTTTTGGCCCAGGGTGTGTCTAGAAATGTCATCTGGGTGCTAGGGCTTAGAACAGGTGCCTCACAACTCTGACTGGTGCCTATCCTGCTGTGGCTGAGCTGGTATTCCAGAGGCAAGATGAAGTCTTCCCCACTCTTTTCTCTCTTCTCCTCAAGCAGAAGGAAGGGGCCTGTTTTGGAGCTGCAAGTTGTGCATCCTAGGGTTAGAGGAGGGTTGATGCCAGCATTCCCTTAGGTGCCTTCGCTAGTGTCTCGGGAGATTGTGCTCCCCACCCATCCTCCACTCAACCGTCTACTGTCTCCGGGTCCAGTTAAGAACTGGACTCACCTGAGAGCTACAGTCCTTGTGGTCTAGATAGGCTTTCACGTTTACTTAGAGACTCAGAGCACTTTAGCCTGTGGTGACAAGGTTTGTGGGAACTCAGGTTTAAACTGCTGGGATCAGTGATTCTCTTTTGGCTTGGGCTGGTTTAAATGCTCCCTCCCTGGGTTGGCGTCAGCTAAGTTTGGTCCGGGTTTTCTATCTGCTCTCATAGGGCAGCACCGAGTTCACTGCCTCGCAATTGTGCTGTCCCTCCGTCAGTGCCCAGAGATGTTCTTTGTACCACACTGCCACTTTGGGGCGTGGGTGTTAGCAATCCAAGAATATCTTTTCTATCTCTTCAATGCATCTTACAGCGACACAGTTAAAAGCAGGTACTGTGAATACTTACCTGAGTTTTGGTTTCCATGAAGGTGCTTTTCTTGTGCAGATAGTTGTTAAATTGGTGTCCTTGAGGGAGGGACAATTGATAGAGCCTTCTATTCCACCATCTTGTTCTGTCTCTTCTCAGAAGTTAAATGTTTCTTTCTTTAAAAAATTGTTTTGGGCTGGGTGTCATGGCTCACACTTGTAATCCCAGCACTGTGGGAGGCCAAGGCAGGCGTATCACAAGATCAGGAGATCGAGACCATCTTTGCTAACACTGTGAAACCCCATCTCTACTAAAAATACAAAAGCAAAACAAAAAATTAGCTGGGTGTGTTGGCATGCATCTGTAGTCCCAGCTACTCGGGAGGCTGAGGCAGGAGAATTGCTTGAACCCAAGAGGTGTTTTTTTGTTTGTTTGTTTTAATTTTGAGAAAGGGTCTTGTTCTGTTGTCCCAGCTGGAGTGCAGTGGCATAGTCACTACTAACTGCAGCCTTGGCCTCCCTGGCTCCATCAGTCCTCCTACCTCAGCCTCCTGAGTAGCTGGGACTATAGGTGTGTGCCACCACAATGGCTGATTTTTGCTTTTTTTGTAATTTTGTATTTTTTGCACTTCTCAAAGTGCTTGGATTACAGGCATAAGCCACCGCACATAACCAAAAGTTAAATCTTTCCTACAGAAGAATTCCAATAATAGGACTGGGTGTGATGGCTCACGCCTGTAATCCCGGCACTTTGAGAGGCCAAGCAGGTGGATAACTTGAGGCCAGGAGTTCAAGACCAGCCTGGCCAACATGGTGAAACCCCATCTCTACTAAAAATACAAAACTTAGCATGCCTATAATCCAGCTACTCAGGAGGTGAGGCACGAGGATTGCTTAAACCCAGGAGGCAGAGGTTGCGGTGAGCTGAGATTGCACCACTGCATTCCAGTCTGGGAGACAGAGTGAGATGGCTCTCAAAAAAAAAATTCCACTAATATATATAGATACTTTCCCCTCTAGAAGGTGGAGCTTACATCTTTCCAGTTGGGTTAGACTGACTGACTCATTTCTAAAAAACGCTTTTTAGAACAGGAAAAATAGTCACTTTACAGTGGAGAAATCTGGTAAATACCACCTGTGGTCAAGGATATCAAGTGAGCCAGGATAATATCACCACTGTTGTCATGTGGATATGATGCACCCTCCGGTATGATGAGAGAAAGGGGCACTTTACCTCTGTGGTATTCTTCCTCAAAACCAACGACCCCAGTCTAATGAGAGAAACATCAGACAAACCCAGATTGTCAGACATTCTGTAAAATAACTGACTGTTACTATCAAACTATTATGGTTTTGATAAAGAAAGACTGAGAAACTGCCCTAGACCAGAGAAGATATGACATCTAAATGCATCGTGGTATTGCAAATTGGACGCTGGAACAAAAAGAGGATATTCATGGAAAAACCAGTGAAACATGAAGTGTCTGGAGCCTAGTTAACACTAATGTACCAATGTTGATTTCTTAGTTTTGACAAATACACTATGGTAATATAACATGATAGCTTTAGGAGAACTGAAACTGGGTAAATGTTGTACAGAAATTCTAGGAACTCCCTGTACTATCACTGTGTTTTCTGTTAAGTCCAAAATAATACCAAAAAACTAAAGTAACCTTCTCTCTGACGCCATCTCTGTCTACCCTCTCAAAGATGTTTTAGCCTTTCTTGATATTTCATATCCCTTTCCCTGCATTATTTTGTTCCTTAGCACTTATTTAATCTATAGATTTTATTTATGTTGTTTATTGTCTATTTCCGTTACTGGAATGTAAGCCCTGAGTGGACAGAGATTTTGGTCTGTCTTGCTCACATCTAGATCGTCAGAGCCCAGGGCTGGGCTTGGCTTATAACAGGTATTCAATAATGATTAGCTAATGAATGATAGAGTGAATTCTGTTGTATTGCCTATTCTTTCTTAAGGTGTGTGAGGAGTTTATGTTTTGGCCTTTGTTTCTCTTTTGAGATTACCAGTGGTTTCCCATTCCAGTGGGGACATGATTCCTATTGTTTCTTTTCCACTTTTGCTCAGAGTGGAAATGAGAGTCAGGTTGGAGGTGGGTTGTTCAGAAACACAATGTTTTCACTCCATCAGCAGGAAGAGCAGATAAATGGCTTCATTTACTACTTTCCTGGCAAAAATTGTTTCTGCTGCAGGTGAGGGCTGGTTTATGAGATACCTTCCCCATTTCATGTTTAAATCTGAAACATGATCCAGGACTGACTTCCTGAGAGGAGGAACACTTTCTCTGATTCTAGTTCAGCCCATGACAGATGTGGAGTGTGCGTGGATGTGAAGACAGTGGGGAAAGCATGGGACTCTTTAATTTGGAGTAAAGCCAGAGAAGGAAAATTCATCTACTCACAATACGTATTGAGCTTCTCTGTACCATGCACTGAACATTTGAAGGGTGAAGGTAGTGGGAATGTAGACTGGTTCAACACATCCTGTTCAGTAGAGCCTGACATCATGTGATCCCAAGGGAATTAAATTTGGGACAAATGAAAGAAAATCTACCTCACACAGTGAGTGTAGTAGATACAGGGTTGAAAGAATTTAAAAGTACTTTAGAAAAATGTAATGGGTGAGGGATGGAAAGAGTTTTGAAGACCTCCACTAACGATCATGGAGAAGGACCAATCTCTTCTACTCTCAGCACCCATGCCAGGAGGTCCTCTGAGACTTTTATGGAGATGATGTCAGGTTAGTACCTTTTCACATGCATGGACTGGGTTAGTGTGGGAAGAGAGATGGAGCTAACTGCGCTCTGAAGGATTGTGGGCAGCATCTGTTCAGTAGCACCTGTCTTTGCCTGTGTTACAACTTGATTTATCTCTTAGTACATTTTATGCTGCCATAACAGAATACTTGAAACTGGGTAATTTATAAAGAGTATAGATTTATTTCTTAGAATTCTAGAGACTGGAATATCCAAGTTTGAGGAGCTGCATCTGTTGTGGGCCTAGTTACTGTGGCATAACATCATGTGATGACAGAGCAGGTGCTGGAGAGAGGGCAAGACAGGACTGAATTTGCCTTTTAGGGAAAAAAAAAAAAAAAAAAAAAAAGGATAGAATGTTGCTATGTTACCTGGGCTGGACTCCTGGGCTCAAGCGAGTCCTTGCACCTCAGCCTTCCATGTAGTTGGAAAGCCAGGACTATAGGCGGGCACCATTGCACCCAGCTGGACTTGGACTTGCTTTTTAAATAAACGACTCTTGCGAAAATGAACCCACTCCTATGATAGTGACATTAATTCATTCATGAAGGCAGAGCCCTCATAACCTAATCACCCGTTTCAACATTGTTGCATTCAGCAATAAGTTTCCAACACATGAACTTTGGAGGTCACATTTAAAGCATAGCAACCTCATAATATATTTTAAAGGTTCCATAGAATACACTTCCCAAAGAATGAAGTCATATTGGTTTGAGGCCTGAACAAGGTCATTAGGAGCAACAAAATGTGAGATAAAAGATATTTCCCTTGCGCCTGATACTCTCCAACTCCTGTTTGCATGTTCCCCTTGTCCTGAGCCAAAAGATGTAGCAATTTTGCTTTCTGCTTTTGGTGTGGTGCCCATCATACCTGTGGTGCTCTCTGAACAAAGGCCTGTTCCTGCTGGGCACAAAAATTGGGCTGGGCCTATAGATGTTTTTTGGAGATAAATAAGCAGGGTATCTTGCATCCCCTTCCATTTTGCCTGTCTCAAGGACGAGGCCAAGGGTCCCCTCTTTTTGCAAGTAAAACAGAATGCACTTTCTTAAAACTATTTAAATATCACAGTTGGGTTCAATTTATCTACAGAAATAGTCTTATATAAAAGGAAAACTTACAAAGGAGAAATTTCTACCAAATAATGGGCTCCCTTTTTGTGCGTTTTTTTTTTTTTTTCTACTTTTTTCAAGGCCATCTAGTTTAAAATCTGAGTGTCCAGGAAAGAAGGGAGGGAGGACCCTAAAGGGAGAAGGGAAAGTAGAAGAAAGAGAAGTACTTATAGATTCTTGAGGGTAAATCTGAAGTCTTAGTGATCATATGCTTTTTATCAATACCAGCAATGCAGCCTGCCAGGGACTTCCCCTCCTTGACCTTTTTCCTCACTTCCTGCTCCCAAATTCCCGTAGGATGGTCGGACAAGGAGGCCCGGTCTCAAGAACTTCAGCTGTTCTGAGTCCTTAGCTCTGCCTGTCTGTTCTGCCTGTTTCAGCCAAGCTAGATGGGCTAAGATCTCACACAGCCCACTTACTCCCATTTCCAGCCTTGGTGTGAACCCTTTCCCCTATCTGCAGGGCTGTATATGCAAATTACAGCTGTGAAACAAATTGCCACCAACTTAGTGGCTTCAAACACCATCTCATTTATTATTTCATAGCTTATGTAGGTCAGAAATCTAGGTCCTGGTTAGCTGAATCTTCTGTTTAGTGTCTCACAGCCTGAAACCAGGGTGTTAGCCAGCCTGTGTCCCTTTCTGGAGGCTCTGGAAAAGAATCTACTGCCAGGCTCATCCAGGTTATTGCCAGCTTATCTTTGCAGTCATTTCCTAGAGAGTAAATGCAGGTATAATTTTATCAGATGTTGTCAAATTACCCTTTATACGGGCTGTACCATTTTGCACCCCTAGCATTGGTGTACGCAGATTTCCATTTCTCTAGTCACATATGCAGAGTACTTACAACCTAATAGGTAGAAAGCAGTTTTCTACTGTAGTTTTATTTTACCTTTCTCATGTCACGAGCAAAGCCGAACATCTTTTTGTAGAGTTAAAGAGCATTGTATTTCTTTTTCTGTCAGCTGCCTGTTCATACCTGTAGTCCCTTTTTTTCTATTGTGTTTTTGGTCATTTTCTCCTTATTTTTTTTAAAAGCTCTTTATATATTAGAAATATTAACACTTTGTCTATGATATTAAATTGCAGATACTTTACCTAGTTTGACATTTGTCTTTCTTGCTTACATTTTTCCATGCATTTTTATTTTTTAGAAAACTTTTTATTTTTGCATAATCAAATTTATTAAACTTTTGGGTTTATTTTTGATTTTGAGTAATAATTAGGGAAGTTATTTACTACTCCCTGGTTATAGGGTAGTTGACCTATGCTTACTTTTGGTACTTGTATGCTTTCATTTTACATATTTAAATATTTGTTTGGAATTTATCTTGATATGTAGGCATAAG
Source organism: Sapajus apella (assembly GCF_009761245.1). Lineage (NCBI taxonomy): Eukaryota > Metazoa > Chordata > Mammalia > Primates > Cebidae > Sapajus > Sapajus apella. The sequence continues at coordinate 8,914,136 of NW_022437011.1, read as the reverse complement.
ACATGGGGTTAATTTTACCTTTTTTTTTTTTTTTTTTTTTTTTTTTGAGGGGGAGTTTCGCTCTTGTTACCCAGGCTGGAGTGCAATGGCGTGATCTCGGCTCACTGCAACCTCCGCCTCCTGGGTTCAGGCAATTCTCCTGCCTCAGCCTCCTGAGTAGCTGGGATCACAGGCACGCGCCACCATGCCCAGCTAATTTTTTTTTGTATTTTTAGTAGAGACGGGGTTTCACTGTGTTGACCAGGATGGTCTCGATCTCTTGACCTCGTGATCCACCCGCCTCTGCCTCCCAAAGTGCTGGGATTACAGGCTTGAGCCACCGCGCCCGGCCTAATTTTACCTTTTTCAGTATGTCTGTTAAGTTATCCCAACACTGCTTATTAAAAAGTTTGAATTGGCCAGGTGCAGTGGCTCAGTCCTATTGTAATCCTGGCACTTTGGGAGGCTGAGGTGGGCAGATGGATTGAAGCCAGGCATTTGAGACCAGGCTGGGCAACATTCGAGAGATCTTGTCTCTACAAAAAAAAAAAAAAAAAAAAAAAAAAAAAAATTAGCATGGTATGGTAGTACGTGCCTGTAGTCCTAGCTACTCCAGAGACTGAGGTGGGAGAATCGCTTGAGCCCAAGAGTTGCAGTGAGCTATGATCACACAACAGCACTCTAGCCCAGGTGACAGAGTGAGACCCTGTCTTTAAAAAAAAAAAAAAAAAAAAAGTGTTTTTTCCCCTATAAATTTGAGATGCTACTGTTACTGTATATTAAACTTCTATGTGCAGTTAGGTCTGTTTTTGAATGTTCTTTTCTGTTCCATTGGTAATTCTGTCTATTCATGCGCCGGTACCAAACTATTTTAATTATAGAGGCTTTGCAGTGTTTTATTATCTAGTAGGTCCTTCTAGTTTCATTTCTGTACACACCTCTTTGTGTGTGTGTGTGTGTGTGTATGTATATCTAGATGGCAGTTGGAAACATGAGAACTGATGAGCCCCAAAAGAGAGCCAAGAAGCATCCTGAGAAGTTTCAGCTCTTTTTTTTTTTTTTTTTTTTTTTTAAGATGGGGTCTTGTTCTTTTGCCAGGCAGACTGGAGTGCAGTGACATTATCTCGGCTCACAGCAACCTCCGCCTCCCAGATTCAAGCAATTCCCCTGCCTCAGCCTCCTGAGTAGCTGGGACTACAGGTGCATGCCATCACACCTGGCTAATTTTTTGCATTTTAGTAGAGATGGGGTTTCACAGTGTTAGCCAGGATGCTCTCGATATCCTGATCTCCTGATCCACCCGCCTCTGTCTCCCAAAATTCTGGGATTACAGGCGTGAGTCACTGTGCCCAGCCGAAGTTTCAGCTCTTAACAGTCAGGTAGAAGAGGGTGAGCTGGCAAAGGAGAGACTGTAGAAGCAGGAGCTCATCAGGTGTACAGTCTCAAGGAAGTCAGGGCAGAGTACTTACTTTAGGAATGAGGAACTGGCCTCCTGTGTCATGTGCTGCTAAGAAATCTTAGGAAGGGAGGAGTGGGAAGCATCAGTGGTTGTCACTGAGTGAGAGTGGAGTGAGCTTTGGAGTGAATGGGGGGTGAGGAGTTGTAGACATTCCTTGAGAAGTTGGTCAGTGTAAGAGAAATGAAAGGAGATGAGAAAAGGTGATACCCAGAAGGGGCCTAGGGAAGTTTTTTGTTTTTCTTTTTCTTAAATTGAGGTTACATTTATATAATATACAATTAATCGTTTTAAAGTGAGAGCTTAGTGGTATTTAGTACATTCATTATGTTTGTGCAATCACCATCTCTATTTAATCAGAAAACATTTTCATCACCTCAAAAGGAAATCCCATACCCACTGAGCAGTTTCTTCAGATTTCCCTATCCTCTAACCTCTGACAACCATAAAACTCCTTTCTGTCTTTCTGGATCTACCCATTTTTGAAATTTCATGTAAATGGAGTCATACAATACAACATGCCTTTTTGTGTCTGTCTTGTTTCACTTAGCATAATAATTTTGAAGTTCATTAATGGTGTAACATGTATTAATATTTCAGTCCTTTTTATGGCTGAATGATATCATTGTGTGGAGATACCATTGTATGGACAAATTTGTTTATTTACTTATGGACTCTGTTTTTTTTTTTTCGAGATGGGGTTTCACCATATTGGTCTCGAACTCCTGACCTTGTGATCCGCCTGCCTTGGTCTCCCAAAGTGCTGGGATTATAGGTGTGAGGCCACTGTGCCTGGCCAACTCTGTCTTTTTTAACAAAAAATAAATTAGAGACTATAAATGTTGATGAGAGATTTTACTACATAGGGACAGGTGGAAGATTCAGGAGAGAGGGTGGTAAGAGGAGAGGTTCTTCAAAAGGTGGATTCCCTCCATTTGCTAGTGGGAAGCTGGGGAGACCCCATCTGATACCTTCTGTTTGCTCTGTGATGTAGAAGGCCAGGCATCCACTGAGAGTGGAGAGTCAGAAGTTCAAGGGAAGGGTAAGAATGTGAACTAGTGATTGAGTAGTGAATAGTATGTGCTAACTAGAGAATGCGGTTATGATTTGTGGGTGGTGCTGGACAGTTTAAATCTTTTCCCACTGTTTCAGTTCAGAAAGGTCTTCTGAGGAGTCCTCCAAATGTTACATAGTTACAAAGGGGATAGTTACTATTTCTGCCTCCCTCTAAGACAGTGTTCCAGCCGCATACTCTAGAGCTTGGAGTTCTGCCACAAACAGAACCCACAAGGTGTAGCAGCTTCTCAAATTTGAAAAGCTTTTGGTAAGTGTTGTGGATTGGCTTCTCCTGAAGCCGATGCTGAGATAGAGGTTTGAATACAGTTTATTAGAGATTGACCCCTATGGGAAGAAGGGGGAGGAAGTAGGATTGGGCAGAGGAAGCAGTGAAACTTTGATGCAAGTCTGAGGAAGCCTTGTGCATCCCAGTGGGGAGTTGTGAAGTGAGTATTGTCCTTTAGATTATCCTGAATTAGGCCAAAATGGTTAGGTTTTTATATCCATGCCTGACTCAGTTACAGGCTGCCCTAAACAATCATGACTTCATGCAAAGTAGCTCTCTGCAACTGAGGCAGACCCTACAGGAGCTGAAAACTGTAGATTGTCTGCTGACCAAAGCCAAGTTTTCCCTTGAAAGGGCCGTGGAGGATTCTGGGCTTATCTGCCACAGTATAGGCAGCCTAGTTGGGAGTCCAGCTGGCATAGCTTAGAGTCCAGGCATATGCGAACTAGATTTCTTCACAAAGACTCCAGAAATTGTTCTTAGAAACTGAGATGATGGACAGGAGCTAGGCGGGGTAGAGGAGCTGGGTAGGGTTGTAGAGCCGGCACCAGCAGTTACACTCTGCTTTTCAGGTAGAATGAGCTCAGCCCTGGCATTTGAGGACAGGAGCATGTATTCCCATGGGGAATGAAATCCCACTTATTGAAAAGGCTTTATTGTCAGTCAGTCAACTGACCAGGAATGATTTGGATTTTGAAAATGTTTCATGATGTTTTTGACTTCACTATTATTTGTCAGAGAAATGACAAAAAGGAAAGGGCACCTAGTCAGCAGTCAGCAACTGTTTGCCGAACAAGTGAGTGAAAGAATCATTGTGGGCAGAACAGCAGCAGGAAGCAGAGGGTCAGATTCTCTGTCATCTTTTCAGAGGAGTCTGAGCTTCAGTGGCAGCAGCTCCACAGGCCTAATGATTGCTTAGCATGGAAAGAGATGGTGAAGGATAGAACCTGGAGCAGAGGCAGTGTCCTAGGGTGGGCTAGGGAGGTACCCACATTACGGTAGACATGGGTGCCAGCTGCCTTGGCCAGCTTGGAGGAAGGAGGGGATGGGCACCTGGCCGTAGGTGGGTAGGTGGCTGGATGCTAGCCACATGTAGCCAGTTGGGATGTGGAAGAGTGGTGGTCTGGTAACCTTTCCCTGAGGAGGCCTTTTCTTCTCTCCATCGTTTGAGAACTTGGTATAAGGGAGAAGTTTTTCTCTTAAGCCCAGTTCCTCCTATATCCTGAGAAACTCCAGGGTCCATACCCACTTCTCCTGTGGCCTTCCCCTACTTCTGACCTTTTCCTCTCATAGCCTGACAGCCTCATCTTCTCTCCCAGAACTTAAAACTGTATGACTCCTCCCTTAAAATAGTATGATTGCTTCCCCAATTCCCATAAGCTTATTGTTTCACATCAGGGAGCCAGGACTATAGCCCATTAGCGGTCATCTTGTTTTCCTTTTTTGAGACAGGGTCTCGCTCTGTCACCCAGGCTGGGGTGCAGTGGCACCTTCATAGCTCACTGCAGCCAGGAAACTCCTGGGCTCAAGCAGTTCTCCTGCCTCTGCCTCCTGAGTAGCTGGGATTACAGGCCTGTCTTGGTTCTTACAGTCTGTCAGTGTCCTTGTGGCCTTACTGTTTCCCACACAGCATGGACCTCACGGCACCCATCATTTCTAAGACACTTATCAACCCCTTTGATTCCATTACCCTGTTGTCTTATGGGAAAGAGATGGGACTGTAACAGGATATTGGATTAGGAATGAAGTAATGCCTACAGGGTGGAAGGTTAGGGTCCTGGGGTCTGGGCTGGTGTTGATTTCTGATCGTTAGCCCAAGGAGTGGACTATGAGTTGGGGATGAAGAAAGAAATGTATTGGCTAGGCGCAGCGGCTGATACCTGTAATCCCTGTACTTGTGGAGGCTGCAGTGGGTGGATTGCTTGAGTCCAGGAGTTCGAGTCCAGTCTGGGCAACATTGCAAGACCCCATTTCTATTTATATAATTCTTTTTTAAAAAGAAATATAATTGATTATTCTTTTTTCTTTTTAACTTTTACCAGTTAAAATTTGATTTTTTTTTGAGATGGAGTCTTACTCTGTCACGCAGGCTAGAGTGCAGTGGTGCAATCTTGACTCACTGCAACCTTTGCCTCCTGGGTTCAAGTGATTCCCCTGCCTCAGCCTCCCAAGTAGCTGGGATTACAGGCACCTGCCACCATGCCCAGCTGACTTTCCTATTTTTAGTAGAGACGGGGTTTCACATGTTGGCCAGGCTGGTCTCAAACTCCTGGGCTCAAACCATCCTCCTGCCTTGGCCTCCCAAAGAGTTGGGATTACAGATGTGAACCAACAAGCCGTCCGGCAAATTGCTTCTACATCTGTTGTTTCACTGGAGTCCACTGTTAGCACTTTCCTGACTCCTTTTCTTCTTTCTTCTAGAAAGATGTAGCCATTTATCAAGGCTGTCATAAACATTGTTTCTTCTGTCTTTCTGCCTCAGAGATTTCTGGCTCGAGCCCTCATTGCCATGCAGATGACTTCCAAGCCCATGTTTCCAGCCTCAGCCTCATTTGCTGTGCCCCATCCCATGTTTTCAGCCCCCTGATATATATTTATCTGTCCCATTCATGCTCCACAGTCTTCTAAACCAGCCTTATGATAATTTCCCTCTAAACTCATTCTTCCTATTTAATCATGACATCAGCATTCTCCCCTCACTCCCTCCTTCCTTTCTCCCAGCCTAGCCACTTGCATTGCTCTGTCCCTTCACTTATTTCCATTCCCACTGCCCTCTCTTGTTTCCACTCCATGACTTCTTTCCAAGCTGTGGCAACAACCCCCTACCTAGTTTCCCCAACTCCGGGTATATCTGCGTCTCGGTGCACCATACAATTGCTGGCCACCATGTCTAAGTCTTTCAAAACCACTGTTCTTATTGTCACAAGATTTTTCCCTGAAGAAACTGAAGTGGTTTCCCACTGGTTAAAGTTCAGATCCAGCTCCTCAACCTGAATGGTGAGGCCCCACAACCTCTCCCTTTCTTTCCAGTATGGTCCTGTGCACATTCGCTTCATTTTCTAGCCGTGGGACTGCTTCTGTTTCCCCTGATTGTGCCCTGGACTTTCCTTCCTCCGTGTCTTTGTTCTTGCTACTTTTCACCCCGTAACTTTTTCTTGTCTTCTCTCCTTCTCCACTCCCCTGTCCCTTAGTCTATATCATTTCTACCTGTTAAAACCATCTTCTTTTATATCCATTGCAGTGGAATACTGTGACACTGATAAGATGTACGTGTGTTGCCCCAGGATGCTGTTCACAGCATGCTGTTAGATGGTGAAGCATGTTGCACAACAGTATGATATGATTCCATTCTTGAGAAAAGTATTAAGAACAAGTGTAAATGTTTATAGAGAAAAAAATCAAAACTGTGCCCTTGTTAATTATTACACTTGAAGAGAAATGATGATTATAGGAATTACAGGGTAGGAATATATTCCTGTAACATTTGATTTAAAAAAGAATAATGGTTGTCTATTTTTGTAGTGATGAGAAAACATAAAGCAAGAAAAAAAGTTGTCCTCAACCTTCATGGTACATCTGAATTTTCATCTCTCTAGTTTCTCCCAGTGACAGGTACTCTTACTTATATTCCCTTCTCCTCCACACCCTCTTTCATGAAGCTCACATCAAGCTTCAGGTTACAGTAATTTATGGACTTGCCTTATTCCCTGCTTCTTGCTCCTAAATCAGGAGCAGTTGGTATCATTTGAATCCTTGAGCCCCTGCAGGGCCTGGCCCAGTGCCCAGCCCAGTGCCCATGCTCAAAGGCTGTTGCATCAGTGCTTTTTGAGCTGGCCTGCTGTCTCCTGGGTATCCTGGGGTCTTCCTGTTCCTCTAGCTTGGGAGGGACTGACTTTCCATGGCTGGAGCTATATGACTGATGGGGCTTATCTGTTGGGCTTGGGCTTAATCCATGACCAGCTTCCCGACTAGGATCTCACTAATTATGATGGATAAGGACGTGATGGAAGCCTCATGTGTGTTCCTACTGATCCCTAGAGGAATCCATTCCAACATAGCAACCTAGGCCCTAACCTGGCATTAGATAAATTCAGTTCAGCAGTCCATCAAGACACCAAGTAATTGCAGTGTGGATTGCTGCCTTCCAAGAATGACAGGAAGAATGATAGAAGGGTTTTGGGCCAAAGGGGCTGAGCTATCAAGCCCTTAGGGAATCCATTATTTTATCAGTCTCCACCAATTTCTCTTTTGAGCATTAATAATGTCTGCTTTGCAAGGGCTTCCAAGCCCGATCTTGGAACATAGATTCTGGTCTTTGAATAAAAAGACTTATATTGTAGCACATGGGAGAGACTTTCCTATTTTGCTTCAGTCAGCTTTTTTGGGGTGGGCAGGGGAGGTGTCGACAGCTAGTCAGGATTTGGTTGTTTCTGAGGTGATGTCAGACTCTGCATACCCTCATTCTGGCTCAGACACAGAGAGGAGGCAGTGTTGGGCAATGGAAGAACTGCTTTTGAAGCCATGCAGACTTGGTTGGATACTCAGTTCTGTCATCAGCCTGAAGGCTCTAGGCAGGGACCACTGTGAGTTGCAGGATACAAAATGCCTGTAATTTGTGTTTGGTAAACATTTGTTGAATTGCAGTAGTTGTATAACCAAAGAATTCTCATCTGTAAAATGGGAATACCTACCCATACGATTGTTGTGAAAATTAAACAAGATGATGTGTGTATAGCAGCTATTCTAATGCCCAGTACCAAGTGGTAATTTGTAATGCTAGTTTTCTTTTTTCTGCCTGCTTCCCCCTTATGCTGTTAAAGATTAGAAGTCTTCTCACTTTCTCTGTACATATTTATTAGGCTGCAATGAGAATGGCTTGGGCTGGTCTCAGTTTTTAGCAGCTGTGGCCTCTCTCCCTATCTGTCATTATCTTCTGTGGTTCTTTTTTTTTTTTTTTTTTCTGAGATGGAGTCTTGCTCTGTCAGCCAGGCTGGAGTGCAGTGGCACGATCTCGGCTTACTGCAACCTCTGCCTCCCAGGTTCAAGCGATTCTCCTACCTCAGCCTCCTGAGTAGCTGGGATTACAGGCATGCTATTTTTTGTATTTTTACTAGAGGTGGGGTTTTCACCATGTTGGCCAGGCTGGTCTTGAACTCCTGACCTCAGGTGATCTACCCACTTTGACTTCCCAAAGTGCTGGTATTACAGGTGCGAGCCACTATACCTGGCCTTCTGTGGTTCCTGTAGCCATCCACATAGTCTACAGAGGCTCCATTCATGGCAGTGGTTCATGGCACAGCAGTGTGGTACAGTGTAGAGGGCCAAGAACTGGGAAAGGTTTCTTGAGGTCTTTGACATATTTTCTTGTCTGTGGAAAATAATATTTGCCCTGTCTAAAATTTATATTGTTAGCCAGGTGTGGTGGTGTGTACTTGTAGTTCCAGCTGCTTGGGAGGCTAAGGCATGAGGATGGCTTGAGCCTAGCAGGCAGGAGTTGAAGTGAGCCATGATCATGCCACTGCACTCCAGCCTGGGCGGCAGAGTGAGACCCTGTCTCAGAAAAATAAATAAATAAATAATTTATATTGCTGTCCAGATCTAATTGTTTTTGAAAGGGCATTTTCTCACCTTCATTGTTCTTGAGTGATTCTGTGTTTTGTAGCATGCCGCCCTTCCCAGTACCCTGCCTTTACCCACTTCCCTTCCTTCTGATGTCTGTTGTAGGACGAAAATTTATCACGTGAATCAACATTGACGCCATATTGCGATAACAGTGGTTAATGCTGTGCTCAGTGAGGTAGTCCAGCTCTTTTGTAGTGCTGCCTGCTAATAAAAAGGATTTTAATAGTTTTTGGTAAAAGATACATATATGGAAGACTGCTTAAATATAAATTGAAGCTAATTTAAATTATATGGGTGTGGGATTGGTGAAAAACAAATATAACCAATTTGGCTACTTTGGTTATAGGTTCCAAATACTAAATATGGTTCTGAATGTCCTGGTAGCCAAGCGAAAAAAGGAATATGATGAATGACATAATTATCACTTAATTAAAAAGCTAATAGTTCTCAACAGTCTGTTGAGAAAGCAGCTTTTTCCTGGTGCTGGTAAGAATTGATCTAAAAGCATTTTTATCATAGACATTAGCCATTTACTGTACAATGACAAGCTTGTTTCAGAAAAGATGGAAATTTTTTTGCAGTCTGTTTCTTACATAGTAGACCTTGAACAAAATTTGAGGACATGCAAGAAAGCAGTGTTCAATGAGTTTGTCTTTTATGGGACAAATCTAGTGAGTATGCCTCTGTCTTAAGTTGGTACTAGAGTACAATATAGAGTCCTCTTAGCAGAATGGATAAAGAGCCTGTCCTTTAGGCTATCTTTCTCAAATATCTGCTCTGTCAGGTTGGTTTTTGGTAGGGACTCAACAGTAGTCAGATTAAGATTAAAAACCAGGCCTTGGAATAATCTAGCTAGCCAGTGTTCAATCTTTCAGGACAACATGAGCTCATAGCTCTTTATATGGAATGGTTCATTTGTGTCCACACTGTATTTATTGTGTGAAAATGAATGGACATATGTTGATGTTATTAAAAAACCTCATGATTTATTTAACTGTTTTCCTTAGTGTGTCCAATGGATGGTAAAATCTGTATCAAGCAAGCTTTATGTTTATATTTAGTTTTATTTGGAGAAAAATACGTCATTCACAGTCTATTGCCAAGTACAATAATATGTGCCACCCCTCCCCCGAGTAAAGTTGGTAGCTTTCAGCTGTGTAAGAAATTATTTTGTTTAAGATCCGAAGTGTAAATACAGGCTTTGGAGACTTGTTGAGAGATGATAGCTGTGGCTACATGAGAGAGTAGAAATCCGAGGTTTTCCGGTACTTGCTTTTGGTTTTCTAAAGTTGGGCTTTGTGTGGGGAAGGCAAAAGTCATTGGAAAGTGTTGGTGTAGCCAGTGGAGATTTGCTAAGGGAGATCATTCCTTCAAACCTCAGACGGGGAAAACCCCAAGGGCTGTATATGAATAAAATGATTGTGAGGTGATTTTCTTACTTGGTTGAACTTTTGGCTTTAGTCTTATAAAACATTATTCAGTAGAGTTTAACTTTGCATTTTGTTCTGTTTGCAGCCACCTGAACTAAAATACAGTTCAGTGCATTGTCCCTTTGCCCCTTGTTAGTAAGTTATTTTCTATCCTGTCTTCCTCCGTCTCTGAAAGAGTTCTCTTGAATTGTTTGGGAGGACAGCACATTCTGTTCTTGTTTTTGTCCATTATTTATGTTTGCATTCAATTATACTCAGCCTTCCTTTCAATTATGGAGATGGCCCTTGAGCTTTTTTGTTTCGAGGAGCTGGGTATCTGTTATAACAATTAGCTATGGAGAGAGGGAATTACCCATAATTCTTGTCCTCAGAAGAGATGTAGTGCTAATGGGTCCCTGGTGTCCTAGCTGACTACCCTGGAGAGCCACTGCTCTTGTTTACTCCTTGGCTCAGGGTCTCCTGAATTGGAACTGGCAGGAGTTACTCAGTGTGGTAAATCAGATTTGAGTCCCCCAAAGGGGCCTCTGCTGCAAGGTGCCAGGATTCCACTCATGTTTGTGCTGCCCATCATTCCTCTCAAAGCCCCTTTTCATCTGATGTTTCACTGGGTGCCCACAGTATTCCAGGGATGCAGTATTTGTGAAATGAAGATCTACTTCTGTGCTATCTTATATGGCAGTCACTAGCCATTTGTGATTATTAAAATTAAAATTGATTGACATTTTAAAAATTAAAAATTGAGTTTCTTAGTATTACTAGTCACATTTCAAGTACTCAAAAGCCACATGTGACCGGGGCTACTGTAATGGACAGCATAGATGAAGAACATTATCACAGACATTAACCATGTACTAGACGATGACAAGCTTGTTTCAGAAAAGACAGAAATGTTTTGTGTAGTCTGTTCCTTATATAATAGACCCGGAACAAAATTTGAGGACGTATAAGAAAGTGATGTTCTATGAGTTTGTCTTTTATGGGACAAATCTAGTGAGTATGCTTCTGTTTATCATGTGAATCAACATTGACGTCGTATTGCGGTAATAGTGCTGTGCTCAGCGAGGTGGTCCAACTCTTTTGTAGAGCTGCCTGCTAATAAAAAGGATTTTAATTAGCCTTTAGTAAAAGACAAATATATGGAAGACTGCTTAAATATAAAATGAAACTAATTTAAATTCTTTTTTTTTTTTTTTAAAATGAGTCCTTTTTCTTGTTGCCCAGGCTGGATCTCGGCTCACCGCAACCTCTGCCTCCTGGGTTCAGGTGATTCTCATGCCTCAGCCTCCTGAGTAGCTGGGATTATAGGCATGTGCCACCACACCCAGCTAGTTTTTGTAGTAGAGTCAGGGTTTCTCCATGTTGGTCAGGCTGGTCTCGAACTACTGACCTCAAGTGATCCGCCCACCTCGGCCTCCCAAAGTGCTGGGATTATAGGCATGAGCCACTACGCCCAGCCAAAACTAATTTAAATTCTATGAGTGTGGCTTGCCAGGTTCTTTGCCTTGTGTTGCCTGGCATTTGATGTGTGCAGTGTGATAATGATTCTTTATCCACTGGGAAGGTGAAGCGTTGACATGCAGGTTGTGGGGCTGAGCAGAGAACCTGCAACTGGTCATGTAGCTGGCCTCTGTGAGTTGTCTTGCCTTCTGCTGCTCTGCTTCTCCCCAGCAGGAAGGGGTAGAGAAAGTAGGTCTGGTGAAATCTAAAGGATCATCTGAGAAAATGTAAGCTTTCAAGACTTACATTCAAAAAAGTCCAGAGGGTTTCAGGAGAGTTGATACCAGAAATTCAGGCCTTTTTAAAAAAAATTCCTTTGAAACCTGGAATGAGAATTAAGGTTTTTGTCAGTTACAATTTTTGCCCATTATAATTCTTTGTAACTTAAAAACATTTTTTTGGTAGGGATATAGTCTCACTATGTCACCAAGGCTGGTCTCAAAGGTACCCAAAAGATCCTGTCAACTTGGCATCCTGAAGTGCCAGGATTACAGGTGCGAGCCACCAGGCCTGGCCCTGTGTAACTATTTTTAGGCAAAGTGAGATTTGTCAAACAAGAGTGTATAGTAACCAAATATTGTTTGTGTACCCAGAGATGCAAATGTGAGATTTTGCATGGAAAAATACATCTACATTGTACAAGTAAATATCTCATCTCCCAGGTTCCCTCTGGATGGTTGCCTCCTTGCTCTGTGTTTTAGTTTGTCTGGAGTGTGTTAGAGAGAATGAGGGTGATGGGGATGCACAATCGTGTATACCACTCCCCCTACATTGCAATCTCCTTCTCCCAGGGTGCACTAAAGCATATGACTTGGCCTAGCATAAGCTGCAGATTTGGGCCAAAGAGCTGACTCTCTAACAATGGGATTTGATTAGTAGGATTTTGGGCATGTTGGGGTTATCAAGTGTCTTTTTGATACCTCTCAACTCCCATCATGCCAGTGACTATGTTGGTGCCTCTGTGTGGAACTGTGCCCTCTATTCTGCTCTTTCAGGTTGAGGTTTTCTCAAAGAGGAGGCTTTCGGGAAAGTTCTTGCTGTATGGTGAGACCTCTGTTACTGAGCTTAAGAGGTATGGTAGTAGCTGTTGGGAAAAGCTAAGGGAGATTAAACAGTAAATTCCTGAGCGAATTAAAAAGGTTGCTAGACTGGAATCACAGTTCATAAAATAACAGTTTAGGGAGATGGAGTTTTATTGTAGATTGGGTCACTGTAAAGTATCTAAAAAATGTGAAATACTGGCCGGGCGTGGTGGCTCAAGCCTGTAATCCCAGCACTTTGGGAGGCCGAGGCGGGTGGATCACGAGGTCAAGAGATCGAGACCATCCTGGTCAACATGGTGAAACCCCGTCTCTACTAAAAATACAAAACATTAGCTGGGCATGGTGGTGCGTGCCTGTAATCCCAGCTACTCAGGAGGCTGAGGCAGGAGAATTGCCTGAACCCAGGGGGCGGAGGTTACGGTGAGCCGAGATCGCGCCATTGCACTCCAGCCTGGGTAACATGAGTGAAACTCCCTCCCTTTCAAAAAAAAAAAAAAAAAAATGTGAAATTACAAAATCTTGGCTTAGGAACTGGATAATGGAAATGTAGACGAAATTGAGATACATGTCACAGTTTTATACTTTTTGTAGTTTGGAAGTGATTTATTTATTTTGTACCCACAAAAGGAATTGTATTTTGTTCATAAAAGTATTATATATTAAGCCACATAAAATCACAGAAAAATTTGGGAAACAACTTATTTTTAGTTTGAATGTGGGAGAGGGAATAAAGAACCAGAATAAGCCCTGGGGCAGGGTTGGGTGTGAAGGGGGAGAATTCTTTTTTTTTTTTTTTTTTTTGATATTGAGTCTCACTCTGTTGGCCAAGCTGGAGTGCAGTGGCATGATCTCGGCTCACTACAGCCGCGCCTCCCAGGTTCAAGCGATTCCTGTGCCTCAGCCTCCCAAGTAGCTGGAATTACAGGCATACTCCACCACACCTAGCTAATTTTTGTGTTTTTAGTAGAGATGGGGTTTCACCGTGTTGGTCAGGATGGTCTTGATTTCTTGACCTCGTGATCCACCTGCCTCTGCCTCCCAAAGTGCTGGGATTACAGATGTGAGCCACCATGCCAGGCCGAGAATTGTTTTTTTCTTTCTTTCTTGTGGCTCTTTTATTGCTCAGTTTAAGTCACAGTGGTCTTTGAATAAGAGTGACCATTAGCCATACCAATAGAAGGGGAATTGGTTTCTTAATCTACTCTGCTGGTGAAATAATGAGGTGGCTGTAAATCTGACCTTTTTGACATTGTGTCCTCAGTTTTTTATATGTCTACTCACTTGTCACAGGCCCTAAGAATAATCAAGTTTACTCCTCTAAATTTGAAATGGAGGAACTCTGAGGTACTGTAGCCCAGAGATTGATTGCAGGATGGGGCAATGCACAAGTGACTGTGTCAGTATCAAGCTTTGCTGTTCCCAAGGTCTATATATTCAGCTGTTTTAGTGGCTTTCCATGTAATGCATTTGACTTTTAGCTTCTGTTGCTAACATAATGGTAACATATTCTATTTTCCGTTTGTTTATTTATGGTCTTGTTTTCTACCCTTGCAAAACTTGATATAGGTACAAAGCTTCAGAAATGTACACATACCAGAGTAATAGATAACTCTGATTTTGTTACAAGGCAATAATTTAAGTTGACAGGTTTAGCTGATAACGTAAAACACAAGAGAGAAATAGGATCAGTTTATAAATGTCAGCAGAACCCCTGACAGTGAGTTGCTGCCTTGGAGCTGACTCCCGTACTGTTGTTTTGTCTAATATATTATGAAGTGAAATAAACTGATGTCTGTGAAAATCTGGCTGACCAAGATTAAAAGAATAGGACTGTAAATTAGCTGCTTCCTATATGTCACTTTAAGCAACTTTCAGAAGAGACTAAATGACAGGACATTAGGGTCTTGGACTGAGGTCTAGCTTCTCTGGAATTTCAAGAGGCCAAGAGCATGGATGGCCTGCTTGGCAGATTGTATTGGGAATGAATCACAACCTGCCAGCTTTCCATGCCCTACCGTGCCTCTTTTCCTGGGAAAATGGAACCTTAGGATGGAGGAGATTGAAGTCCAGATGTCTGGAAAGTAGACCTTGTGAAAGGTCATTGCAGTTTCTGTCATTATGACAGTCACAGCCTCCAAAATTAGATTGTGAAATATTTTAGTGATTTGGCAAAACTAAAATCAATTCAGTATAATGGGGCATTGACACAGAGAATCACCATCTCCCACATAGAAAATAAATATTCCTGCTTTACCTTGACATTTATTCCCCATAAACACACTGGCGTTTATGTAGCATTATCTTATGATCATGTTTTAGTCCCTGTGACATGCTCTGTTATTGATGTCTGCAGAGCCAGGGAGGTGGCAGCAACTGTGTAGGACATCCAGGAGCAGTTGGTTTTTAGGGAACTAGTTTCAGTTTTGCATAGTTAGTAGGGGTGGACATTAAAAACCAGGCATGTGTATCATTTTCATGCATCTCAGTGGCTGCCATGTATTCAGAAAAGTCCTTGGATTATTGCTTTTCCTCTGTAGAGTAGTTTGGACCAATGTCCTTGTTTTCAAATATCTCATGTTGCAGAGGGAAAATAAAATTCCAGGGGATGGGAATTTTTTAAATGTCATGCTTCCATCCATCTGCCTTTAGGCAGAACTGCACTGAACCCTGTTGAAGTTGGTTAAGACATTTCTTCTTTCAGAGGTTTCTGTGGATAGTGCTTACAGACTCTGGTTGGTAATTTCTGCTTCTCAGTTATAATAGGTGTTTCGCATTAAGCATAATCTCATCAAAAGAGATGCTGGCCGGGTGAGGTGGCTCACACCTGTAATCCCAGCATGTTGAGAGGCTGAGGTGGGCAGATCATAAGGTCAGGAGTTCGAGGCCAGCTTGGCAAACATGGTGAAACCTGTGTCTACTAAAAACACAAAAATCAGCCAGATGTGGTGGCATGCACCTGTAATCCCAGCTACTTGGGAGGCTGAGGCAGGAGAATCACTTTAATCTGGGAGGCGGAGGTGCAGTGAGCCAAGATCATGCCATTGCACACTCCATCCTGGGCAATAGAGCGAGATTCTGTCTCAAAAAAAAAAAAAAAAAAAAAAGTTGCTTAGCTTTGAAGGCAAGAGGGGATGAAGGGAAATGATTCGTATTTAAAAAAACTCTTTAATCCCTTCCACTCCCATCTCACAAACTACTGCCAATGTGGGAGCAAATCCTCCTGAAGTACACATCTTCTTCCACTCTGACTTCCCTGTGCAATCCTTGAGGGTGAGATTGGCTAGTCAGGTGAGGGCTCTGTTCAAGGTCCTGTGGGAATAAAGGCATTGAGGTTGAACTCAGCATCTTGTTTGTTGGTTTGTGTTTGCCCAAGGCCCCTGTTCCCAGACTTCTGGACCATTTCCTTGTAAAGCCCAACTCTAGCAAACTATGTCAGGTATTTCATTGTGAATATATAGTTTACATTTTTATTTATATTATTATTTATTAAAAATTCACAGGCAAATTTGTATATATTTACCATGTATAACATGATATTTTAAAGTATAAATAGGCCAGCCATGGTGGCTCATGCCTGTAATCCCAACACTTTGGGAGGCTGAGGTGGGAGGATTACTTGAACCCAGGAGTTCAATACCAGTCTGGGCAATATAGTGAGACCTTGTCTCTACAAAAAATTTAAAAATTTAGCTGGGTGTGGTGATGCATGCTTGTAGTCTTAGCTACTTGGAAGGCTGAGGTGGGAAGATCGCTTAATCCCAGGAGTTCAAGGTTGCAGTGATTGCACCACTGCATTTCAGCCTCGGTGACAGAGTGAGACCTTATCTCAAAAAACAAAACAAAGTGTATATATGTTGTGGAATGACTAAATCTAACTAATATATGCATTACCATTATCTCACATAGTTATATGTGTGTGTGTGTGTGTGTGTGTGTATGTATATATATGGACAGAGAGAGAGGTGAGAACACTTTACATGGTTTCTCTTGGCATTTTTCAGGAATTCAATATATTATTTATCAATTAATTAATTTTTTTTTTTTTGAGATGGAGTTTTGCTCTTGTTGCCCAGGCTGGAGTACAATGGTGCGATCTTGGCTCACTGCAACCTCTGCCTCAGCCTCCTGAGTAGCTGGGATTATAGGCATCTGCCACCACGCCTGGCTAATTTTTTGTATCTTTAGTAGAGACGGGGTTTCACCATGTTGGCTGGGCTGGTCTCAAACTCCTGACCTCAGGTAATCCACCTGCCTTGGCCTCCCGAAGTGTTGGGATTACAGGCCTGAGCCACCGCAGCCGGCCACAATATATTATTAACTATAGTTACCATGTTATACAATAGATCTCTTGAAGTTATTCCTCCTATGTAACTGAAATTTTATATCCTTTGACCAACATCTCCCCAACCTCTACCCCACCTCCTCAGCCACCCCAGTCCCAGTTAACTATGTTTCTACTCTCTGCTTCTATGAGATGAACTTTTTTAGATTCCGCATGTAAGGAAGATCATGTGGTATTTGTCTTTCTGTGCCTGGCTTATATCACTTAACATAATTCTTCGAGGCTCACCCATGTTATTGCAAATGACAGTTTTTCCTTATTTTTTTGTGGTTAAATAGTATTCCATATTTTCTGTATTATATTCATGCACTGATGGACATTGAGAATGATTCCATGTCTTGGCTATTGTGAATAATGCTGTAGTAAACATGGGAGTGCAGACATCTCTAGACATGCTGAATTTTTTTTTTTTTTTTTTTTTTGAGACAGAGTTTCACTTTTCTTGCCCAGGCTGGAGTGCAATGGCATGATCTCAGCTCACTGCAACCTCCGCCTCCCAGGTTCAAGTGATTCTCTTGCCTCAGCCTCCAGAGTAGCTGGGATTACAGGTGTGCGCCACCGCACCCGGATACTTTTTGTGTTTTTAGTAGAGATAGGGTTTCACCACCTTAGTCAGGCTGGTCTTGAACTCCAGACCTTAAGTGATCCACCCTCCTCAGCTTCCCAAAGTGCCAGGATTACAGGCAATAGCCATTGCGCCGGTCCCAATATGCTGATTTTATTTCCTATGGTTGTTTATCCAGTAGTGGGATTGCTGGATCGTATGGTACTTTTATTTTTAAATTTTTAAGGATCTTCCATACTATTTTTCATGATGGTTATAATAATTCACATTCCCATCAGCAGTGTACAAAACTTCTCTTTTCTATACAACCTTGTCAACACTTCTCTCTTGTCTTTTTGATAGTAGCCATTCTGACAGGTATGAGGTGATACCTCATTGTGGTTTTGTGTTTCCCTGATGATTAGTGATGTTGATCATTTTTTAATATACCTGTTGGCCATTTGTATGTCTTCTTTTGGGAACTTTGCCCAAAGTTGTTTAGGTCCTTTGCCTATTTTAAAATCAGGTTATTTGTTTTTTGCTATTGAGTTCCATATTTATTTTGGGTATTTATCTCTATCAGATGTACAGTTTGCAAATATTTTCTGCCATTCCCTAGGTTGTCTCTTCACTCTGTTGATTGTTTTATTTGCCGCATAGAACCTTTTTAGTTTGATGTAATGCTGTTTGTCTACTTTGCTTTTGTTGCCTGTGTTTTTGGGGGTCATATCTAAAAGGTCACTCTTAGACTAACGTCATGGAGCTTTCCTCCTGTATTTTATTCTAGTAGTTTGATGGTTTGGGGTCTTACATGTAAGTCTTCAATCCATTTTGATTTGATTCTGCATATGGTATATGCAAAAATATACTAAGGGTTTAATTTCATTTTTCTACACGTGGGTATCCCATTTTGCCAATACCATTTATTTGAAAAGATTGTCCTTTCCCCATTTTGTGTTTGTGGCACCTTTCTCAAAAATCAGTTGGCTGTAAATGCATGCAAGGATTTATTTCTGGCTTTATGTTCACAATATACTTTTGATTGGTTGGATTCATCTCTAGCAGGATGTGTTAGTATGTGTTTGAATAGTATATGTTGATTATGGCTGTGGTATTCTAAGTTACTTTTAATTTTAGGATGTATTAATATGTTTTAGGTGTAGAATTTATAATAACCACAATTATATAACAACATATTTTAAAGGAGCCCAAACAAACCCTTCCTATAATAAAAGACACTAAATTATTGGTTTGTTCTTTGCAGCTACCTCCCCTTTTTCTTTTTAAAATATATGCCAGTTTTATATTTTTAATAGTTTTGAAGTTATTTATTTTGTGCCTAGAAAAGGAATTACGTATTTTTTCCATAAAGGTATCATGTTTTTAGCAATATGAAATCCCAGAAAAATTAAATAATTAAAAATTTGCTAATAATAAAAGGGATGAATGCTTACTATAAAACGTCCTAATTATAGAAATGTATAATTTAGGAAATACAAGTCCTTCTAAGTCCAGTTTCTTCACCAGAGACAACATATACTAATGTCTACTTTTTTAAAACTTTTATTGTAAAACTAAACACTGATATAGAAAATTATACAACATGTGTAGCTTAATGAGTTAATAGCAGGTTAAGTCACATCCAAGTCAAGAAATAGAACTTTGCTGAGCACATCAGCAGGTCCTTCCAACTATAATATTTCCCTCCTACCAAATGTAACCACTCTCCTGATTTTTACAATAATTGCTTCTTTGCATTTTAAAAATAGTTTATGACTCAATTTTACACCCAGGACTATAGTTTAGTGTTGCCCATTTAAGAAAAGTTGTTGTGCCAGGCGCGGTGGCTCACACCTGTAATCCCAGCACTTTGGGAGGCTGAGGCAGGTGGATCACTTGAGGTCATGGGTTTAAAACCAACCTGGCCGACATGGTGAAACCCCATCTCTACTAAAAATACAAAATTAATGGGTGTAGTGGCACATGCTTGTAATCCCACTACTTGGGAGGCTGGGGCAGGAGAATCACTTGAACCTGGGAGGTGGAGGTTGGAGGCCAAAATTGCCCCATTGCCCTCCAGCCTGGTCAACAAGAGCAAAACTTCGTCTCAAAAACAAAACAAAATTGTTGTATCTTTTAAGTCTCTTTGAATTTACAGGTTACTTACCTATTCCCCTGCCTCAACCCCTGCGGTTTTTTTTTTTTTTTCCCTTACAAATTGTCTGTTGAAGAGCTCAGGCCATTTCCCAGACTAAATTTTGCTGATTTCATACTAACGATACAGTTCAACATGTTTCTCCAACCTCTGTATTTCTTGCAAATTATCAGCTGGATCCAGAGGCTCAATCAGACACAGGTTCTATTCCTTTGGGAAAACTAGAGGCAGTTTTGTGCTCTTTCATTAGGAAGTGCTCAATGTCTGACTGATTCTCTTTTCGTGGGCTTGCAAGATGATGGTATTCAAATCTATCATTTCTTTTTTATTTTTAGCTGCATTACTTTTATAAAGAGATATTTCCCAGTATATATTATTTTTGTTATTCAGTGGTAAAGTTCATACAGGAAAGACAGGATAAATGTTTGGTTCTTTTTTCCTTATTTACCAGTTTTTGAGATAACGAGTTGGTTCCTAGTCATCCTCTGAAGATGATCAATTAAGATGATTTATTTTCCCTTTATGAACTCATGGATTATATGGGCTTTAATTCATTGTAATTAATTTTATTGAAGTTGAAATTGCTCGATCTGTGGTCAGTGGAAGGTTTTCAAGTGAGTTCTGTGAGTTCTTTTCATGTTACCCTAACAGTCTTTGATAGTTTTCTTGCTGTCTGGTTTGACAATCTATTCTAAGCTCATCTTGTACATTTCCTTCCCAGGACTGGAATTAGCCATTTCTCTACTACATTCTGGCCATTAGGTCGCTTGTTACTATTGTGTTGATCATTGTTTCTAGGCCTTTTCTGTTGACAACAGATAGGAAAGGTATGTTACAGTATTCCTCATGCATTCAAATGGGTGCTTCCTATTCATATTCAGGACGACAGCGTTTTTATTTAATCTCTTCTATATTACATCTGTTTCTTTTTTTCCCCACACTAGTGAGTCCTGATTCTGGACACAGGGGATTATACAATTAGAATATCTAATAATTTTACTTATTTGATCTGTCTCATTTTATACATACAACAGTTTCAAAATAGCAGTAATACTATCCCTGATAGTATTACTGAAAACAATTTAAAACTTTTTGTGTGTGTATGCTCTCATTGTTCTTAACCAGCTGCAGCTGTGTTGTATGTATATTCTCAGAGTATATAGCTGTTACATACTTCCTTCCTTTTTAGCCCTTATTCAAGTCATTTATACAAATAACTATATATTTAATGCTTACCACTGGTCTTAATTTGGTTGTCTGAGATGTATTTTCTAATAAATTCTTCAGGAAGAGGAGCCCATTGAAACAATAATCTTTGTGTTTTTGTATGTTAACTTTGCCTGTGTTCTTTACATCCCAAAGCACTTTGGTAGGATATAAAATCTTTGGCTCACATTTTCTTTCATCTTCTGCTGGCAGTAGGCTTTGCTGTTAAAAACACTGATGACGGCCGGGCGCGGTGGCTCACGCTTGTAATCCCAGCACTTTGGGAGGCCGAGGCGGGTGGATCACGAGGTCAAGAGATCGAGACCATCCTGGTCAACATGGTGAAACCCCGTCTCTACTAAAACTACAAAACATTAGCTGGACATGGTGGTGCGTGCCTGTAATCCCAGCTACTCAGGAGGCTGAGGCAGGAGAATTGCCTGAACCCGGGAGGCGGAGGTTGTGGTGAGCCGAGATCGCGCCATTGCATTCCAGCCTGGGTAACAAGAGCGAAACTCCGTCTCCAAAAAAAAAAAAAAAAAACACAAAAATTAGCTG